>NW_027513134.1:0-265221 GCF_048772815.1 Callospermophilus lateralis
GGTTTGTTTCCTTTTGATGAAGACCTAAGCAGAGACTAACAGACAACAATTTCATTGAAAGGGGTTGCCAAGCTTCCAAAAAACTACAGTCTCCTGAAACCTCAACATAAATTTTTTATCCAATCTTCCTGATACTTTCAGTTAATGTTCAGTACACCAATCCGATCTGAATGCCCAAATTTCGTACTTCCAAGTTGAAGCATTCGTTTGCAGTAACAGTTGGAATTTTTAGGTTTCACTCTGTTTTCTCCTATATTGACGGATGTAGTTCAACTCTAAATCAAACTCGGTTTGTGCTAGCTTCTTGAAACTTGACAAAATCAAGTAGTTCTATGTTCTATCTCTAAGGTTTGCTTCCTTTTGATGTAGACCAAGCAGAGACTAACGAAAAACACTTTCATTGAAAAGGTTGACGAGCTTCCAAAAAATAACAGTCTCCTGAAATCTCAACATATATTTTTTCATCATATCTTCAGGATACTTTCAGGTAATGATCAGTACACCAATCTGATTTGGATGCCCAAATTTCATTCTTCTAGGATGAAGCATACGTTTGCAGTGACTGTTAGAATTTTTAGGTTAAACTCTGTTTTCTCCTATTTTGATAGATGTAGTTCGAACTCTAAATCAAACACGGTTTGTGCTACCTCCTTGGAACTTGACACAATGCCCTAGTTCTGTGTTCTATCTCTAAGGGTTGATTCCTCATGATGTAGCACTAAGCAGTTACTGGTGAAAAACACTTTCATTGAAATGGATTGCCTAGCTTCCAAAAAACTACAGTCTCCTGAAATCTCAACATATATTTTTTCATCCAATCTTCATGATACTTTCAGGTAATGATCAGTACACCAATCCCACTTGAATGCCCAAATTTCATTCGTCTATTTTGAAGCATTCGTTGCGGTAACAATTTGAATTTTTAGGTTAAACTCCTTTTTCTCCTATATTGATAGATGTAGTTCGAACTGTAAATCAAACATGGTTTGTGCTAGCTTCCTGACTTGACACAATAAAATAGTTCTACATTCTATCTCTAAGGTTTGTTTCCTTTTGATGAAGACCTAAGCAGAGACTAACAGACAACAATTTCATTGAAAGGGGTTGCCAAGCTTCCAAAAAACTACAGTCTCCTGAAACCTCAACATAAATTTTTTATCCAATCTTCCTGATACTTTCAGGTAATGTTCAGTACACCAATCCGATCTGAATGCCCAAATTTCGTTCTTCCAAGTTGAAGCATTCGTTTGCAGTAACAGTTGGAATTTTTAGGTTTCACTCTGTTTTCTCCTATATTGACGGATGTAGTTCAACTCTAAATCAAACACGATTTGTGCTAGCTTCTTGAAACTTGACAAAATCAAGTAGTTCTATGTTCTATCTCTAAGGTTTGTTTCCTTTGGATGTAGACCAAGCAGAGAATAACGAAAAACACTTTCCTTGAAAAGGTTGACAAGCTTCCAAAAAACAACAGTCTCCTGAAATCTCAACATATATTTTTTCATCATATCTTCATGATACTTTCAGGTAATGATCAGTACACCAATCCGATTTGGATGCCCAAATTTCGTTCTTCTAGGTTGAAGCATTCGTTTGCAGTAACTGTTGGAAATTTTAGGTTTCACTCTGTTTTCTCCTATATTGATAGATGTAGTTCGAACTCTAAATCAAACACGATTTGTGCTAGCTTCTTGGAGATTGACAAAAAAAACTAGTTCTGCGTTCTATCTCTAAGGTTTGTTTCCTCATGATGTAGCTCTAAAAAGATACTGGTGAAAAACACTTTCATTGAAATTGGTTGCCAAGCTGCCAAAAAACTACAGTCTCCCGAAATCTCAACATATATTTTTTTCATCCAATCATCATGATACTTTCAGGTAATGATCAGTACAACAATCCCACGTGGATGCCCAAATTTCATTTTTCTAGGTTGAAGCATTCGTTTGCAGTAACTGTTAGAATTTTTAGGTTAAACTCTCTTTTCTCCTATTTTGATAGATGTAGTTCGAACTCTAAATCAAACACGGTTTGTGCTACCTTCTTGGAACTTGACGCAAAAAACTAGTTCTGCGTTCTATCTCTAAGGTTTGTTTCCTCATTATGTAGCACTAAGCAGATACTGGTGAAAAACACTTTTATTGAAATGGGTTGCCAAGCTGCCAAAAAACTACAGTCTCCCGAAATCTCAACATATATTTTTTCATCCAATCTTCATGATACTTTCAGGTAATGATCAGTTCACCAATCTAACTTGGATGTCCAAATTTCATTCGCCTAGGTTGAAGCATTCGTTTGCGATAACAGTTTGAATTTTTAGGTTAAACTCTGTTTTCTCCTATATTGATAGATGTAGTTCGAACTTAAATCAAACATGGTGCCAGCTTACTGACTTGACACAATAAAATAGCTCTACATTCTATCTCTAAGGTTTGTTTCCTTTTGATGAAGACCTAAGCAGAGACTAACAGACAACAATTTCATTGAAAATCGTTGCAAAGCTTAAAAAAAACTACAGTCTCCTGAGACATCAACGTAAATTTTTTATCCAATCTTCCTGATACTTTCTGGTAATGTTCAGTACACCAATCCGATCTGAATGCCCAAATTTCGTTCTTCCAACTTGAAGCATTCGTTTGCAGTAACATGGAATTTTTAGGTTTCACTCTGTTTTCTCCTATATTGACAGATGTAGTTCGACTCTAAATCAAACACGGTTTGTGCTAGCTTCTTGAAACTTGACAAAATCAAGTAGTTCTATGTTCTATCTCTAAGGTTTGTTTCCTTTTGATCTAGACCAAGCAGAGACTAACGAAAAACACTTTCATTGAAAAGGTTGACAAGCTTCCAAAAAACAACAGTCTCCTGAAATCTCCACATATATTTTTTCTTCATATCTTCATGATATCTTCAGGTAATGATCAGTACATCAATCCGATTTGGATGCCCAAATTTCGTTTTCTAGGTTGAAGCATTCGTTTGCAGTAACAGTTTGAAATTTTAGGTTTCACTCTGTTTTCTCCTATAATGATAGATGTAGTTCGAACTCTAAATCAAACACGATTTGTGCTAGCTTCTTGGAGCTTGACACAAAAAACTAGTTCTGCGTTCTATCTCTAAGTTTTGTTTCCTCATGATGTAGCTCTAAGCAGATACTGGTGAAAAACACTTTCATTGAAATGGGTTGCCCAGCTTCCAAAAAAACTACAGTCTCCTGAAATCTCAACATATATTTTTTCATCCAATCTTCATGATACTTTCAGGTAATGATCAGTACACCAATCTGATTTGGATGCCCAAATTTCGTTCTTCTAGGTTGAAGCATTCGTTTGCAGTAACAGTTTGAAATTTTAGGTTTCACTCTGTTTTCTTCTATTTTGAAACATGTAGTTCGAACTCTAAATCAAACACGGTTTGTGCTACCTTCTTGGAACTTGACACAATGCACTAGTTCTGCGTTTTTCTCTAAGGTTTGTTTCCTCATGATGTAGCACTAAGCAGTTACTGGTGAAAAACAGTTTCATTGAAATAGATTGCCAAGCTTCCAAAAAACAACAGTCTCCTGAAATCTCAACATATATTTTTTCATCCAATCTTCATGATACTTTCAGGTAATGTTCAGTACACCAATCCGATCTGAATGCCCAAATTTCGTTCTTCCAAGTTGAAGCATTTTTTGCAGTAACAGTTGGAATTTTTAGGTTTCACTGTTTTCTCCTATATTGACAGATGTAGTTCAACTCTAAATCAAACACGGTGTGTGGTAGCTTCTTGAAACTTGACAAAATCAAGTAGTTCTATGTTCTATCTCTAAGGTTTGTTTCCTTTGGATGTAGACCAAGCAGAGACTACCAAAAAACACTTTCATTGAAAAGTTTGACAAGCTTCCAAAAAACAGCAGTCTCCTGAAATCTCAACATATATTTTTTCATCATATCTTCATGATACTTTCAGGTAATGATCAGTACACCAATCCGATTTGGATGCCCAAATTTTGTTCTTCTAGGTTGAAGCATTCGTTTGCAGTAACAGTTTGAAATTTCAGGTTTCACTCTGTTTTCTCCTATTTTGATAGATGTAGTTCGAACTCTAAATCAAACACGGTTTTTGTTACCTTCTTGGAACTTGACACAATGCACTAGTTCTGCGTTCTATCTCTAAGGGTTGTTTCCTCATGATGTAGCACTAAGCAGTTACTGGTGAAAAACACTTTCATTGAAATGGATTGCCAAGCTTCCAAAAAACTAGAGTCTCCTGAAATCTCAACATATATTTTTTCATCCAGTCTTCATGATACTTTCAGGTAATGATCAGTACACCAATCCCACTTGGATGCCCAAATTTCATTCGTCTAGGTTGAAGCATTCGTTTGCGGTAACAGTTTGAATTTTTAGGTTAAACTCCTTTTTCTCCTATATTGATAGATGTAGTTCGAACTGTAAATCAAACACGGTTTGTGCTAGCTTCCTGACTTGACACAATAAAATAGTTCTACATTCTATCTCTAAGGTTTGTTTCCTTTTGATGAAGACCTAAGCAGAGACTGACAGACAACAATTTCATTGAAAGGGGTTGCCAAGCTTCCAAAAAACTACAGTCTCCTGAAACCTCAACATAAATTTTTTATCCAAACTTCCTGATACTTTCAGGTAATGTTCAGTACATCAATCCGATCTGAATGCCCAAATTTCGTTCTTCCAAGTTGAAGCATTCGTTTGCAGTAACAGTTGGAATTTTTAGGTTTCACTCTGTTTTCTCCTATATTGACAGATGTAGTTCGACTCTAAATCAAACACGGTTTGTGCAAGCTTCTTGAAACTTGACAAAATCAAGTAGTTCTATGATCTATCTCTCAGGTTTGTTTCCTTTGGATGTAGACCAAGCAGAGACTAATGAAAAAAAATTTAATTGAAAAGGTTGACAAGCTTCCAAAAAACAAGTCTCCTGAAATCTCAACATATATTTTTTCATCGTATCTTCATGATACTTTCAGGTAATGATCTGTACACCAATCCGATTTGGATGCCCAAATTTCGTTCTTCTACGTTGAAGCATTCATTTGCAGTAACAGTTTGAAATTTTAGGTTTCACTCTGTTTTCTTCTATTTTGAAACATGTAGTTCGAACTCTAAAAAAAACACGTTTTGTGCTACCTTCTTGGAACTTGACACAATGCACTAGTTCTGCGTTCTTTCTCTAAGGGTTGTTTCCTCATGATGTAGCACTAAGCAGTTACTGGTGAAAAACACTTTCATTGAAATGGATTGCCCAGCTTCCAAAAACTACAGTCTCCTGAAATCTCAACATATATTTTTTCATCCAATCATCATGATACATTCAGGTAATGATCAGTACACCAATCCCACGTGGATGCCCAAATTTCATTCTTCTAGGTTGAAGCATTCGTTTGCAGTAACTGTTAGAATTTTTAGGTTAAATTCTGTTTTCTCCTATTTTGATAGATGTAGTTCGAACTCTAAATCAAACACGGTTTGTGCTACCTTCTTGGACCTTGACACAAAAAACTAGTTCTGCGTTCTATCTCTAAGGTTTGTTTCCTCATGATGTATCACTAAGCAATTACTGGTGAAAAACACTTTCATTGAAATGGGTTGCCCAGCTTCAAAAAAACTACACTCTCCTGAAATCTCAACATATATTTTTTCATCCAATCTTCATGATACTTTCAGGTAATGATCAGTACACCAATCCGATTTGGATGCCCAAATTTCGTTCTTCTAGGTTGAAGCATTCGTTTGCAGTAACAGTTTGAAATTTTAGGTTTCACTCTGTTTTCTCCTATGTTGATAGATGTAGTTCGAACTCTAAATCAAACACGATTTGTGCTAGCTTCTTAGAGCTTGACACAAGAAACTAGTTCTGCGTTCTATCTCTATGGTTTTTTTCCTCATGATGTAGCTCTAAGCAGATACTGGTGAAAAACACTTTCATTGAAATGGATTGCCAAGCTTCCAAAAAAACTACAGTCTCCTGAAATCTCAACGTATATTTTTTCATCCAATCTTCATGATACTTTCAGGTAATGATCAGTACACCAATCCGATTTGGATCCCCAAATTTAGTTCTTCTAGGTTGATGCATTAGTTTGCAGTAACAGTTTGAAATTTTAGGTTTCACTCTGTTTTCTTCTATTTTGAAACATGTAGTTCGAACACTAAATCAAACACGGTTTGTGCTACCTTCTTGGAACTTGACACAATGCACTAGTTCTGCGTTCTATCTCTAAGGGTTGTTTCCTCATGATGTAGCACTAAGCAGTTACTGGTGAAAAACACTTTCATTGAAATGGATTGCCAAGCTTCCAAAAAACTACAGTCTCCTGAAATCTCAACATATATTTTTTCATCCAATCATCATGATACTTTCAGGTAATGATCAGTACACCAATCCCACGTGGATGCCCAAATTTCATTCTTCTAGGTTGAAGCATTCATTTGCAGTGACTGTTAGAATTTTTAGGTTAAACTCTGTTTTCTCCTATTTTGATTGATGTAGTTCGAACTCTAAATCAAACATGGTTTGTGCTACCTTCTTAAAACTTGATGCAATAAACTAGTTCTGCGTTCTATCTCTAAGAGTTGTTTTCTCATGACGTAGCACTAAGCAGTTACTGGTGAAAAACACTTTCATTGAAATGGATTGCCAAGCTTCCAAAAAACTACAGTCTCCTGAAATCTCAACATATATTTTTTCATCCAGTCTTCATGATACTTTCTGGTAATGATCAGTACACCAATCCCACTTGGTTGCCCAAATTTCATTCGTCTAGGTTGAAGCATTCGTTTGCGGTAACAGTTGGAATTTTTAGGTTAAACTCCTTTTTCTCCTGTATTGATAGATGTAGTTCGAACTGTAAATCAAACACGGTTTGTGATAGCTTCCAGACTTGACACAATAAAATAGTTCTACATTCTATCTCTAAGGTTTGTTTCCCTTTGATGAAGACCTAAGCAGAGACTAACAGACAACAATTTCATTGAAAGGGGTTGAAAAGCTTCCAAAAAACTATAGTCTCCTGAAACCTCAACATAAATTTTTTATCCAATCTTCCTGATACTTTCAGGTAATGTTCAGTACACCAATCCGATCTGAATGCCCAAATTTCGTTCTTCCAAGTTGAAGCATTCGTTTGCAGTAACATGGAATTTTTAGGTTTCACTCTGTTTTCTCCTATATTGACAGATGTAGTTTGAATCTAAATCAAACACGGTTTGTGCTAGCTTCTTGAAACTTGACAAAATCAAGTAGTTCTATGTTCTATCTCTAAGGTTTGTTTCTTTTTGATGTAGACCAAGCAGAGACTAACGAAAAACACTTTCATTGAAAAGGTTGACAATCTTCCAAGAAACAACAGTCTCCTGAAATCTCAACATATATTTTTTCATCATATCTTCATGATACTTTCAGGTAATGATCATTACACCAATCCGATATGGATGCCCAAATTTCGTTCTTCTAGGTTGAAGCATTCGTTTGCAGTAACAGTTTGAAATTTAGGTTTCACTCTGTTTTCTCCTATTTTGATAGATGAAGTTTGAACTCTAAATCAAACACGGTTTGTGCTACCTTCTTGGAACTTGACACAATGCACTACTTCTGCGTTCTATCTCTAAGGGTTGTTTCCTCATGATGTAGCACTAAGCAGTTACTGGTGAAAAACACTTTCATTGAAATGGATTGCCAAGCTTCCAAAATCTACAGTCTCCTGAAATCTCAACATATATTTTTTCATCCAATCTTCATGATACTTTCAGGTAATGATCAGTACACCAATCCCACTTGGATGCCCAAATTTCATTCGTCTAGGTTGACGCATTCGTTTGCGGTAACAGTTTGAATTTTTAGGTTAAACTCCTTTTTCTCCTATATTGATAGATGTAGTTCGAACTGTAAATAAAACACGGTTTGTGCTAGCTTCCTGACTTGACACAATAAAATAGTTCTACATTCAATCTGTACGGTTTGTTTCCTTTTGATGAAGACCTAAGCAGAGACTAAAAGACAACAATTTCATTGAAAGGGGTTGCCAAGCTTCCAAAATCTACAGTCTCCTGAAACCTCAACATAAATTTTTTATCCAATCTTCCTGATACTTTCAGGTAATGTTCAGTACACCAATCCGATCTGAATGCCCAAATTTCGTTCTTCCAAGTTGAAGCATTCGTTTGCAGTAACAGTTGGAATTTTTAGGTTTCACTCTGTTTTCTCCTATATTGACGGATGTAGTTCAACTCTAAATTAAACCCGGTTTGTGCTAGCTTCTTGAAACTTGACAAAGTCTAGTAGTTCGATGTTCTATCTCTAAGGATTGTTTCCTTTGGTTGTAGACCAAGCAGAGACTAACGAAAAACACTTTAATTGAAAAGGTTGACAAGATTCCAAAAAACAAGCCTCCTGAAATCTCAACATATATTTTTCATCATATCTTCATGATACTTTCAGGTAATGTTCAGTACACCAATCCAATCTGAATGCCCAAATTTCGTTCTTCCAAGTTGAAGCATTCGTTTGCAGTAACAGTTGGAATTTTTAGGTTTCACTCTGTTTTCTCCTATATTGACGGATGTATTTCAACTCTAAATTAAACACGGTTTGTGCTAGCTTCTTGAAACTTGACAAAGTCTAGTAGTTCGATGTTCTATCTCTAAGGATTGTTTCCTTTGGTTGTAGACCAAGCAGAGACTAACGAAAAACACTTTAATTGAAAAGGTTGACAAGCTTCCAAAAAACAAGTCTCCTGAAATCTCAACATATATTTTTCATCATATCTTCATGATACTTTCAGGTAATGATCAGTACACCAATCCGATGTGGATGCCCAAATTTCGTTCTTCTAGGTTGAAGCATTCGTTTGCAGTAACAGTTTGAAATTTTAGGTTTCACTCTGTTTTCTCCTATTTTGATAGATGTAGTTCGAACTCTAAATCAAACACGGTTTGTGCTACCTTCTTGGAACTTGACACAATGCACTAGTTCTGCGTTCTTTCTCTAAGGGTTGTTTGCTCATGATGTAGCACTAAGCAGTTACTGGTGAAAAACACTTTCATTGAAATGGATTGCCCAGCTTCCAAAAAACTACAGTCTCCTGAAATCTCAACATATATTTTTTCATCCAATCATCATGATACTTTCAGGTAATGATCAGTACACCAATCCCACTTGGATGCCCAAATTTCATTCTTCTAGGATGAAGCATTCGTTTGCAGTGACTGTTAGAATTTTTAGGTTAAACTCTGTTTTCTCCTATTTTGATAGATGTAGTTCGAACGCTAAATCAAACACGGTTTGTGCTACCTTCTTGGAACTTGCCACAATGAACTAGTTCTGCGTTCTATCTCTAAGGGTTGTTTCCTCATGATGTAGCACTAAGCAGTTACTGGTGAAAAACACTTTCATTGAAATGGATTGCCCAGCTGCCAAAAAACTACAGTTTCCTGAAATCTCAACATATATTTTTTCATCCAATCTTCATGATACTTTCAGGTAATGATCAGTACACCAATCCCACTTGGATTGCCAAAATTTCATTCGTCTAGGTTGAAGCATTCGTTTGCGGTAACAGTTTGAATTTTTAGGTTAAACTCCTTTTCCTCCTATATTGATAGATGTAGTTCGAACTGTAAATCAAACACGGTTTGTGCTAGCTTCCTGACTTGACACAATAAAATAGTTCTACATTCTATCTCTAAGGTTTGTTTCCTTTTGATGAAGACCTAAGCAGAGACTAACAGACAACAATTTCATTGAAAGGGGTTGCCAAGCTTCCAAAAAACTACAGTCTCCTGAAACCTCAACATAAATTTTTTATCCAATCTTCCTGATACTTTCAGTTAATGTTCAGTACACCAATCCGATCTGAATGCCCAAATTTCGTACTTCCAAGTTGAAGCATTCGTTTGCAGTAACAGTTGGAATTTTTAGGTTTCACTCTGTTTTCTCCTATATTGACGGATGTAGTTCAACTCTAAATCAAACTCGGTTTGTGCTAGCTTCTTGAAACTTGACAAAATCAAGTAGTTCTATGTTCTATCTCTAAGGTTTGCTTCCTTTTGATGTAGACCAAGCAGAGACTAACGAAAAACACTTTCATTGAAAAGGTTGACGAGCTTCCAAAAAATAACAGTCTCCTGAAATCTCAACATATATTTTTTCATCATATCTTCAGGATACTTTCAGGTAATGATCAGTACACCAATCTGATTTGGATGCCCAAATTTCATTCTTCTAGGATGAAGCATACGTTTGCAGTGACTGTTAGAATTTTTATGTTAAACTCTGTTTTCTCCTATTTTGATAGATGTAGTTCGAACTCTAAATCAAACACGGTTTGTGCTACCTCCTTGGAACTTGACACAATGCCCTAGTTCTGTGTTCTATCTCTAAGGGTTGATTCCTCATGATGTAGCACTAAGCAGTTACTGGTGAAAAACACTTTCATTGAAATGGATTGCCTAGCTTCCAAAAAACTACAGTCTCCTGAAATCTCAACATATATTTTTTCATCCAATCTTCATGATACTTTCAGGTAATGATCAGTACACCAATCCCACTTGAATGCCCAAATTTCATTCGTCTATTTTGAAGCATTCGTTGCGGTAACAATTTGAATTTTTAGGTTAAACTCCTTTTTCTCCTATATTGATAGATGTAGTTCGAACTGTAAATCAAACATGGTTTGTGCTAGCTTCCTGACTTGACACAATAAAATAGTTCTACATTCTATCTCTAAGGTTTGTTTCCTTTTGATGAAGACCTAAGCAGAGACTAACAGACAACAATTTCATTGAAAGGGGTTGCCAAGCTTCCAAAAAACTACAGTCTCCTGAAACCTCAACATAAATTTTTTATCCAATCTTCCTGATACTTTCAGGTAATGTTCAGTACACCAATCCGATCTGAATGCCCAAATTTCGTTCTTCCAAGTTGAAGCATTCGTTTGCAGTAACAGTTGGAATTTTTAGGTTTCACTCTGTTTTCTCCTATATTGACGGATGTAGTTCAACTCTAAATCAAACACGATTTGTGCTAGCTTCTTGAAACTTGACAAAATCAAGTAGTTCTATGTTCTATCTCTAAGGTTTGTTTCCTTTGGATGTAGACCAAGCAGAGAATAACGAAAAACACTTTCCTTGAAAAGGTTGACAAGCTTCCAAAAAACAACAGTCTCCTGAAATCTCAACATATATTTTTTCATCATATCTTCATGATACTTTCAGGTAATGATCAGTACACCAATCCGATTTGGATGCCCAAATTTCGTTCTTCTAGGTTGAAGCATTCGTTTGCAGTAACTGTTGGAAATTTTAGGTTTCACTCTGTTTTCTCCTATATTGATAGATGTAGTTCGAACTCTAAATCAAACACGATTTGTGCTAGCTTCTTGGAGATTGACAAAAAAAACTAGTTCTGCGTTCTATCTCTAAGGTTTGTTTCCTCATGATGTAGCTCTAAAAAGATACTGGTGAAAAACACTTTCATTGAAATTGGTTGCCAAGCTGCCAAAAAACTACAGTCTCCCGAAATCTCAACATATATTTTTTCATCCAATCATCATGATACTTTCAGGTAATGATCAGTACAACAATCCCACGTGGATGCCCAAATTTCATTTTTCTAGGTTGAAGCATTCGTTTGCAGTAACTGTTAGAATTTTTAGGTTAAACTCTCTTTTCTCCTATTTTGATAGATGTAGTTCGAACTCTAAATCAAACACGGTTTGTGCTACCTTCTTGGAACTTGACGCAAAAAACTAGTTCTGCGTTCTATCTCTAAGGTTTGTTTCCTCATTATGTAGCACTAAGCAGATACTGGTGAAAAACACTTTTATTGAAATGGGTTGCCAAGCTGCCAAAAAACTACAGTCTCCCGAAATCTCAACATATATTTTTTCATCCAATCTTCATGATACTTTCAGGTAATGATCAGTTCACCAATCTAACTTGGATGTCCAAATTTCATTCGCCTAGGTTGAAGCATTCGTTTGCGATAACAGTTTGAATTTTTAGGTTAAACTCTGTTTTCTCCTATATTGATAGATGTAGTTCGAACTTAAATCAAACATGGTGCCAGCTTACTGACTTGACACAATAAAATAGCTCTACATTCTATCTCTAAGGTTTGTTTCCTTTTGATGAAGACCTAAGCAGAGACTAACAGACAACAATTTCATTGAAAATCGTTGCAAAGCTTAAAAAAAACTACAGTCTCCTGAGACATCAACGTAAATTTTTTATCCAATCTTCCTGATACTTTCTGGTAATGTTCAGTACACCAATCCGATCTGAATGCCCAAATTTCGTTCTTCCAACTTGAAGCATTCGTTTGCAGTAACATGGAATTTTTAGGTTTCACTCTGTTTTCTCCTATATTGACAGATGTAGTTCGACTCTAAATCAAACACGGTTTGTGCTAGCTTCTTGAAACTTGACAAAATCAAGTAGTTCTATGTTCTATCTCTAAGGTTTGTTTCCTTTTGATCTAGACCAAGCAGAGACTAACGAAAAACACTTTCATTGAAAAGGTTGACAAGCTTCCAAAAAACAACAGTCTCCTGAAATCTCCACATATATTTTTTCTTCATATCTTCATGATATCTTCAGGTAATGATCAGTACATCAATCCGATTTGGATGCCCAAATTTCGTTTTCTAGGTTGAAGCATTCGTTTGCAGTAACAGTTTGAAATTTTAGGTTTCACTCTGTTTTCTCCTATAATGATAGATGTAGTTCGAACTCTAAATCAAACACGATTTGTGCTAGCTTCTTGGAGCTTGACACAAAAAACTAGTTCTGCGTTCTATCTCTAAGTTTTGTTTCCTCATGATGTAGCTCTAAGCAGATACTGGTGAAAAACACTTTCATTGAAATGGGTTGCCCAGCTTCCAAAAAAACTACAGTCTCCTGAAATCTCAACATATATTTTTTCATCCAATCTTCATGATACTTTCAGGTAATGATCAGTACACCAATCTGATTTGGATGCCCAAATTTCGTTCTTCTAGGTTGAAGCATTCGTTTGCAGTAACAGTTTGAAATTTTAGGTTTCACTCTGTTTTCTTCTATTTTGAAACATGTAGTTCGAACTCTAAATCAAACACGGTTTGTGCTACCTTCTTGGAACTTGACACAATGCACTAGTTCTGCGTTTTTCTCTAAGGTTTGTTTCCTCATGATGTAGCACTAAGCAGTTACTGGTGAAAAACAGTTTCATTGAAATAGATTGCCAAGCTTCCAAAAAACAACAGTCTCCTGAAATCTCAACATATATTTTTTCATCCAATCTTCATGATACTTTCAGGTAATGTTCAGTACACCAATCCGATCTGAATGCCCAAATTTCGTTCTTCCAAGTTGAAGCATTTTTTGCAGTAACAGTTGGAATTTTTAGGTTTCACTGTTTTCTCCTATATTGACAGATGTAGTTCAACTCTAAATCAAACACGGTGTGTGGTAGCTTCTTGAAACTTGACAAAATCAAGTAGTTCTATGTTCTATCTCTAAGGTTTGTTTCCTTTGGATGTAGACCAAGCAGAGACTACCAAAAAACACTTTCATTGAAAAGTTTGACAAGCTTCCAAAAAACAGCAGTCTCCTGAAATCTCAACATATATTTTTTCATCATATCTTCATGATACTTTCAGGTAATGATCAGTACACCAATCCGATTTGGATGCCCAAATTTTGTTCTTCTAGGTTGAAGCATTCGTTTGCAGTAACAGTTTGAAATTTCAGGTTTCACTCTGTTTTCTCCTATTTTGATAGATGTAGTTCGAACTCTAAATCAAACACGGTTTTTGTTACCTTCTTGGAACTTGACACAATGCACTAGTTCTGCGTTCTATCTCTAAGGGTTGTTTCCTCATGATGTAGCACTAAGCAGTTACTGGTGAAAAACACTTTCATTGAAATGGATTGCCAAGCTTCCAAAAAACTAGAGTCTCCTGAAATCTCAACATATATTTTTTCATCCAGTCTTCATGATACTTTCAGGTAATGATCAGTACACCAATCCCACTTGGATGCCCAAATTTCATTCGTCTAGGTTGAAGCATTCGTTTGCGGTAACAGTTTGAATTTTTAGGTTAAACTCCTTTTTCTCCTATATTGATAGATGTAGTTCGAACTGTAAATCAAACACGGTTTGTGCTAGCTTCCTGACTTGACACAATAAAATAGTTCTACATTCTATCTCTAAGGTTTGTTTCCTTTTGATGAAGACCTAAGCAGAGACTGACAGACAACAATTTCATTGAAAGGGGTTGCCAAGCTTCCAAAAAACTACAGTCTCCTGAAACCTCAACATAAATTTTTTATCCAAACTTCCTGATACTTTCAGGTAATGTTCAGTACATCAATCCGATCTGAATGCCCAAATTTCGTTCTTCCAAGTTGAAGCATTCGTTTGCAGTAACAGTTGGAATTTTTAGGTTTCACTCTGTTTTCTCCTATATTGACAGATGTAGTTCGACTCTAAATCAAACACGGTTTGTGCAAGCTTCTTGAAACTTGACAAAATCAAGTAGTTCTATGATCTATCTCTCAGGTTTGTTTCCTTTGGATGTAGACCAAGCAGAGACTAATGAAAAAAAATTTAATTGAAAAGGTTGACAAGCTTCCAAAAAACAAGTCTCCTGAAATCTCAACATATATTTTTTCATTGTATCTTCATGATACTTTCAGGTAATGATCTGTACACCAATCCGATTTGGATGCCCAAATTTCGTTCTTCTACGTTGAAGCATTCATTTGCAGTAACAGTTTGAAATTTTAGGTTTCACTCTGTTTTCTTCTATTTTGAAACATGTAGTTCGAACTCTAAAAAAAACACGTTTTGTGCTACCTTCTTGGAACTTGACACAATGCACTAGTTCTGCGTTCTTTCTCTAAGGGTTGTTTCCTCATGATGTAGCACTAAGCAGTTACTGGTGAAAAACACTTTCATTGAAATGGATTGCCCAGCTTCCAAAAACTACAGTCTCCTGAAATCTCAACATATATTTTTTCATCCAATCATCATGATACATTCAGGTAATGATCAGTACACCAATCCCACGTGGATGCCCAAATTTCATTCTTCTAGGTTGAAGCATTCGTTTGCAGTAACTGTTAGAATTTTTAGGTTAAATTCTGTTTTCTCCTATTTTGATAGATGTAGTTCGAACTCTAAATCAAACACGGTTTGTGCTACCTTCTTGGACCTTGACACAAAAAACTAGTTCTGCGTTCTATCTCTAAGGTTTGTTTCCTCATGATGTATCACTAAGCAATTACTGGTGAAAAACACTTTCATTGAAATGGGTTGCCCAGCTTCAAAAAAACTACACTCTCCTGAAATCTCAACATATATTTTTTCATCCAATCTTCATGATACATTCAGGTAATGATCAGTACACCAATCCGATTTGGATGCCCAAATTTCGTTCTTCTAGGTTGAAGCATTCGTTTGCAGTAACAGTTTGAAATTTTAGGTTTCACTCTGTTTTCTCCTATGTTGATAGATGTAGTTCGAACTCTAAATCAAACACGATTTGTGCTAGCTTCTTAGAGCTTGACACAAGAAACTAGTTCTGCGTTCTATCTCTATGGTTTTTTTCCTCATGATGTAGCTCTAAGCAGATACTGGTGAAAAACACTTTCATTGAAATGGATTGCCAAGCTTCCAAAAAAACTACAGTCTCCTGAAATCTCAACGTATATTTTTTCATCCAATCTTCATGATACTTTCAGGTAATGATCAGTACACCAATCCGGTTTGGATCCCCAAATTTAGTTCTTCTAGGTTGATGCATTAGTTTGCAGTAACAGTTTGAAATTTTAGGTTTCACTCTGTTTTCTTCTATTTTGAAACATGTAGTTCGAACTCTAAATCAAACACGGTTTGTGCTACCTTCTTGGAACTTGACACAATGCACTAGTTCTGCGTTTTTCTCTAAGGGTTGTTTCCTCATGATGTAGCACTAAGCAGTTACTGGTGAAAAACACTTTCATTGAAATGGATTGCCAAGCTTCCAAAAAACTACAGTCTCCTGAAATCTCAACATATATTTTTTCATCCAATCATCATGATACTTTCAGGTAATGATCAGTACACCAATCCCACGTGGATGCCCAAATTTCATTCTTCTAGGTTGAAGCATTCATTTGCAGTGACTGTTAGAATTTTTAGGTTAAACTCTGTTTTCTCCTATTTTGATAGATGTAGTTCGAACTCTAAATCAAACATGGATTGTGCTACCTTCTTAAAACTTGATGCAATAAACTAGTTCTGCGTTCTATCTCTAAGAGTTGTTTTCTCATGACGTAGCACTAAGCAGTTACTGGTGAAAAACACTTTCATTGAAATGGATTGCCAAGCTTCCAAAAAACTACAGTCTCCTGAAATCTCAACATATATTTTTTCATCCAGTCTTCATGATACTTTCTGGTAATGATCAGTACACCAATCCCACTTGGTTGCCCAAATTTCATTCGTCTAGGTTGAAGCATTCGTTTGCGGTAACAGTTGGAATTTTTAGGTTAAACTCCTTTTTCTCCTGTATTGATAGATGTAGTTCGAACTGTAAATCAAACACGGTTTGTGATAGCTTCCAGACTTGACACAATAAAATAGTTCTACATTCTATCTCTAAGGTTTGTTTCCCTTTGATGAAGACCTAAGCAGAGACTAACAGACAACAATTTCATTGAAAGGGGTTGAAAAGCTTCCAAAAAACTATAGTCTCCTGAAACCTCAACATAAATTTTTTATCCAATCTTCCTGATACTTTCAGGTAATGTTCAGTACACCAATCCGATCTGAATGCCCAAATTTCGTTCTTCCAAGTTGAAGCATTCGTTTGCAGTAACATGGAATTTTTAGGTTTCACTCTGTTTTCTCCTATATTGACAGATGTAGTTTGAATCTAAATCAAACACGGTTTGTGCTAGCTTCTTGAAACTTGACAAAATCAAGTAGTTCTATGTTCTATCTCTAAGGTTTGTTTCTTTTTGATGTAGACCAAGCAGAGACTAACGAAAAACACTTTCATTGAAAAGGTTGACAAGCTTCCAAAAAACAACAGTCGCCTGATCTCAACATATATTTTTTCATCATATCTTCATGATACTTTCAGGTAATGATCAGTACACCAATCCGATTTGGATGCCCAAATTTCGTTCTTCTAGGTTGAAGCATTCGTTTGCAGTAACAGTTTGAAATTTTAGGTTTCACTCTGTTTTCTCCTATATTGATAGATGTAGTTCGAACTCTAAATCAAACACGATTTGTGCTAGCTTCTTGGAGCTTGACACAAAAAACTAGTTCTGCGTTCTATCTCTAAGGTTTGTTTCCTCATGATGTAGCTCTAAGCAGATACTGGTGAAAAACACTTTCATTGAAATGGATTGCCAAGCTTCCAAAAAACTAGAGTCTCCTGAAATCTCAACATATATTTTTTCATCCAATCTCATGATACTTTCAGGTAATGATCAGTACACCAATCCCACTTAGATGCCCAAATTTCATTCGTCTAGGTTGAAGCATTCGTTTGCGGTAACAGTTGGAATTTTTAGGTTAAACTCCTTTTTCTCCTATATTGATAGATGTAGTTCGAACTGTAAATCAAACACGGTTTGTGCTAGCTTCCTGACTTGACACAATAAAATAGTTCTACATTCTATCTCTAAGGTTTGTTTCCTTTTGATGAAGACCTAAGCAGAGACTAAAAGACAACAATTTCATTGAAAGGGGTTGCCAAGCTTCCAAAAAACTACAGTCTCCTGAAACCTCAACACAAATTTTTTATCCAATCTTCCTAATACTTTCAGGTAATATTCAGTACATCAATCCGATCTGAATGCCCAAATTTCGTTCTTCCAAGTTGAAGCATTCGTTTGCAATAACAGTTGGAATTTTTAGGTTTCACTCTGTTTTCTCCTATATTGACAGATGTAGTTCGACTCTAAATCAAACACGGTTTGTGCTAGCTTCTTGAAACTTCACAAAATCAAGTAGTTCGATGTTCTATCTCTAAGGTTTGTTTCCTTTGGATGTAGACCAAGCAGAAACTAACGAACAACACTTTCATTGAAAAGGTTGACAAGCTTCCAAATAACAAGTCTCCTGAAATCTCAACATATATTTTTTCATCATATCTTCATGATTCTTTCAGGTAATGATCAGTACACCAATCCGATTTGGATGCCCAAATTTAGTTCTTCTAGGTTGATGCATTTGTTTGCAGTAACAGTTTGAAATTTTAGGTTTCACTCTGTTTTCTTCTATTTTGAAACATGTAGTTCGAACTCTAAATCAAACACGGTTTGTGCTACCTTCTTGGAACTTGACACAATGCACTAGTTCTGCGTTTTTCTCTAAGGGTTGTTTCCTCATGATGTAGCACAAAGCAGTTACTGGTGAAAAACACTTTCATTGACATGGATTGCCAAGCTTCCAAAAAACTACAGTCTCCTGAAATCTCAACATATATTTTTTCATCCAATTATCATGATACTTTCAGGTAATGATCAGTACACCAATCCCACGTGGATGCCCAAATTTCATTCTTCTAGGTTGAAGCATTCATTTGCAGTGACTGTTAGAATTTTTAGGTTAAACTCTGTTTTCTCCTATTTTGATTGATGTAGTTCGAACTCTAAATCAAACATGGTTTGTGCTACCTTCTTAAAACTTGATGCAATAAACTAGTTCTGCGTTCTATCTCTAAGAGTTGTTTTCTCATGACGTAGCACTAAGCAGTTACTGGTGAAAAACACTTTCATTGAAATGGATTGCCAAGCTTCCAAAAAACTACAGTCTCCTGAAATCTCAACATATATTTTTTCATCCAGTCTTCATGATACTTTCTGGTAATGATCAGTACACCAATCCCACTTGGTTGCCCAAATTTCATTCGTCTAGGTTGAAGCATTCGTTTGCGGTAACAGTTGGAATTTTTAGGTTAAACTCCTTTTTCTCCTGTATTGATAGATGTAGTTCGAACTGTAAATCAAACACGGTTTGTGATAGCTTCCGGACTTGACACAATAAAATAGTTCTACATTCTATCTCTAAGGTTTGTTTCCCTTTGATGAAGACCTAAGCAGAGACTAACAGACAACAATTTCATTGAAAAGGTTGAAAAGCTTCCAAAAAACTATAGTCTCCTGAAACCTCAACATAAATTTTTTATCCAATCTTCATGATACTTTCAGGTAATCTTCAGTACACCAATCCGATCTGAATGCCCAAATTTCGTTCTTCCAAGTTGAAGCATTCGTTTGCAGTAACATGGAATTTTTAGGTTTCACTCTGTTTTCTCCTATATTGACAGATGTAGTTTGAATCTAAATCAAACACGGTTTGTGCTAGCTTCTTGAAACTTGACAAAATCAAGTAGTTCTATGTTCTATCTCTAAGGTTTGTTTCTTTTTGATGTAGACCAAGCAGAGACTAACGAAAAACACTTTCATTGAAAAGGTTGACAAGCTTCCAAAAAACAACAGTCGCCTGATCTCAACATATATTTTTTCATCATATCTTCATGATACTTTCAGGTAATGATCAGTACACCAATCCGATTTGGATGCCCAAATTTCGTTCTTCTAGGTTGAAGCATTCGTTTGCAGTAACTGTTGGAAATTTTAGGTTTCACTCTGTTTTCTCCTATATTGATAGATGTAGTTCGAACTGTAAATCAAACACGGTTTGTGCTAGCTTCCTGACTTGACACAATAAAATAGTTCTGCATTCTATCTCTAAGGTTTGTTTCCTTTTGATGAAGACCTAAGCAGAGACTAAAAGACAACAATTTCATTGAATGGGGTTGCCAAGCTTCCAAAAAACTACAGTCTCCTGAAACCTCAACATAAATTTTTTATCCAATCTTCCTGATACTTTCAGGTAATGTTCAGTACATCAATCCGATCTGAATGCTCAAATTTCGTTCTTCCAAGTTGAAGCATTCGTTTGCAGTAACAGTTGGAATTTTTAGGTTTCACTCTGTTTTCTCCTATATTGACAGATGTAGTTCGACTCTAAATCACACACGGTTTGTGCTAGCTTCTTAAAACTTGACAAAATCAAGTAGTTCGATGTTCTATCTCTAAGGTTGGTTTTCTTTGGATGTAGACCAAGCAGAGACTAACGAAAAACACTTTCATTGAAAAGTTTGACAAGCTTCCAAAAAACAGCAGTCTCCTGAAATCTCAACATATATTTTTTCATCATATCTTCATGATACTTTCAGGTAATGATCAGTACACCAATCCGATTTGGATGCCCAAATTTTGTTCTTCTAGGTTGAAGCATTCGTTTGCAGTAACAGTTTGAAATTTCAGGTTTCACTCTGTTTTCTCCTATTTTGATAGATGTAGTTCGAACTCTAAATCAAACACGGTTTTTGTTACCTTCTTGGAACTTGACACAATGCACTAGTTCTGCGTTCTATCTCTAAGGGTTGTTTCCTCATGATGTAGCACTAAGCAGTTACTGGTGAAAAACACTTTCATTGAAATGGATTGCCAAGCTTCCAAAAAACTAGAGTCTCCTGAAATCTCAACATATATTTTTTCATCCAGTCTTCATGATACTTTCAGGTAATGATCAGTACACCAATCCCACTTGGATGCCCAAATTTCATTCGTCTAGGTTGAAGCATTCGTTTGCGGTAACAGTTTGAATTTTTAGGTTAAACTCCTTTTTCTCCTATATTGATAGATGTAGTTCGAACTGTAAATCAAACACGGTTTTTGCTAGCTTCCTGACTTGACACAATAAAATAGTTCTACATTCTATCTCTAAGGTTTGTTTCCTTTTGATGAAGACCTAAGCAGAGACTGACAGACAACAATTTCATTGAAAGGGGTTGCCAAGCTTCCAAAAAACTACAGTCTCCTGAAACCTCAACATAAATTTTTTATCCAAACTTCCTGATACTTTCAGGTAATGTTCAGTACATCAATCCGATCTGAATGCCCAAATTTCGTTCTTCCAAGTTGAAGCATTCGTTTGCAGTAACAGTTGGAATTTTTAGGTTTCACTCTGTTTTCTCCTATATTGACAGATGTAGTTCGACTCTAAATCAAACACGGTTTGTGCAAGCTTCTTGAAACTTGACAAAATCAAGTAGTTCTATGATCTATCTCTCAGGTTTGTTTCCTTTGGATGTAGACCAAGCAGAGACTAATGAAAAAAAATTTAATTGAAAAGGTTGACAAGCTTCCAAAAAACAAGTCTCCTGAAATCTCAACATATATTTTTTCATCGTATCTTCATGATACTTTCAGGTAATGATCTGTACACCAATCCGATTTGGATGCCCAAATTTCGTTCTTCTACGTTGAAGCATTCATTTGCAGTAACAGTTTGAATTTTTAGGTTTCACTCTGTTTTCTTCTATTTTGAAACATGTAGTTCGAACTCTAAAAAAAACACGTTTTGTGCTACCTTCTTGGAACTTGACACAATGCACTAGTTCTGCGTTCTTTCTCTAAGGGTTGTTTCCTCATGATGTAGCACTAAGCAGTTACTGGTGAAAAACACTTTCATTGAAATGGATTGCCCAGCTTCCAAAAACTACAGTCTCCTGAAATCTCAACATATATTTTTTCATCCAATCATCATGATACATTCAGGTAATGATCAGTACACCAATCCCACGTGGATGCCCAAATTTCATTCTTCTAGGTTGAAGCATTCGTTTGCAGTAACTGTTAGAATTTTTAGGTTAAATTCTGTTTTCTCCTATTTTGATAGATGTAGTTCGAACTCTAAATCAAACACGGTTTGTGCTACCTTCTTGGACCTTGACACAAAAAACTAGTTCTGCGTTCTATCTCTAAGGTTTGTTTCCTCATGATGTATCACTAAGCAATTACTGGTGAAAAACACTTTCATTGAAATGGGTTGCCCAGCTTCAAAAAAACTACACTCTCCTGAAATCTCAACATATATTTTTTCATCCAATCTTCATGATACTTTCAGGTAATGATCAGTACACCAATCCGATTTGGATGCCCAAATTTCGTTCTTCTAGGTTGAAGCATTCGTTTGCAGTAACAGTTTGAAATTTTAGGTTTCACTCTGTTTTCTCCTATGTTGATAGATGTAGTTCGAACTCTAAATCAAACACGATTTGTGCTAGCTTCTTAGAGCTTGACACAAGAAACTAGTTCTGCGTTCTATCTCTATGGTTTTTTTCCTCATGATGTAGCTCTAAGCAGATACTGGTGAAAAACACTTTCATTGAAATGGATTGCCAAGCTTCCAAAAAAACTACAGTCTCCTGAAATCTCAACGTATATTTTTTCATCCAATCTTCATGATACTTTCAGGTAATGATCAGTACACCAATCCGGTTTGGATCCCCAAATTTAGTTCTTCTAGGTTGATGCATTAGTTTGCAGTAACAGTTTGAAATTTTAGGTTTCACTCTGTTTTCTTCTATTTTGAAACATGTAGTTCGAACTCTAAATCAAACACGGTTTGTGCTACCTTCTTGGAACTTGACACAATGCACTAGTTCTGCGTTTTTCTCTAAGGGTTGTTTCCTCATGATGTAGCACTAAGCAGTTACTGGTGAAAAACACTTTCATTGAAATGGATTGCCAAGCTTCCAAAAAACTACAGTCTCCTGAAATCTCAACATATATTTTTTCATCCAATCATCATGATACTTTCAGGTAATGATCAGTACACCAATCCCACGTGGATGCCCAAATTTCATTCTTCTAGGTTGAAGCATTCATTTGCAGTGACTGTTAGAATTTTTAGGTTAAACTCTGTTTTCTCCTATTTTGATAGATGTAGTTCGAACTCTAAATCAAACATGGTTTGTGCTACCTTCTTAAAACTTGATGCAATAAACTAGTTCTGCGTTCTATCTCTAAGAGTTGTTTTCTCATGACGTAGCACTAAGCAGTTACTGGTGAAAAACACTTTCATTGAAATGGATTGCCAAGCTTCCAAAAAACTACAGTCTCCTGAAATCTCAACATATATTTTTTCATCCAGTCTTCATGATACTTTCTGGTAATGATCAGTACACCAATCCCACTTGGTTGCCCAAATTTCATTCGTCTAGGTTGAAGCATTCGTTTGCGGTAACAGTTGGAATTTTTAGGTTTCACTCTGTTTTCTCCTATATTGACAGATGTAGTTCGACTCTAAATCAAACACGGTTTGTGCTAGCTTCTTGAAACTTCACAAAATCAAGTAGTTCGATGTTCTATCTCTAAGGTTTGTTTCCTTTGGATGAAGACCAAGCAGAGACTAACGAACAACACTTTCATTGAAAAGGTTGACAAGCTTCCAAATAACAAGTCTCCTGAAATCTCAACATATATTTTTTCATCATATCTTCATGATTCTTTCAGGTAATGATCAGTACACCAATCCGATTTGGATGCCCAAATTTAGTTCTTCTAGGTTGATGCATTTGTTTGCAGTAACAGTTTGAAATTTTAGGTTTCACTCTGTTTTCTTCTATTTTGAAACATGTAGTTCGAACTCTAAATCAAACACGGTTTGTGCTACCTTCTTGGAACTTGACACAATGCACTAGTTCTGCGTTTTTCTCTAAGGGTTGTTTCCTCATGATGTAGCACAAAGCAGTTACTGGTGAAAAACACTTTCATTGACATGGATTGCCAAGCTTCCAAAAAACTACAGTCTCCTGAAATCTCAACATATATTTTTTCATCCAATTATCATGATACTTTCAGGTAATGATCAGTACACCAATCCCACGTGGATGCCCAAATTTCATTCTTCTAGGTTGAAGCATTCATTTGCAGTGACTGTTAGAATTTTTAGGTTAAACTCTGTTTTCTCCTATTTTGATTGATGTATTTCGAACTCTAAATCAAACATGGTTTGTGCTACCTTCTTAAAACTTGATGCAATAAACTAGTTCTGCGTTCTATCTCTAAGAGTTGTTTTCTCATGACGTAGCACTAAGCAGTTACTGGTGAAAAACACTTTCATTGAAATGGATTGCCAAGCTTCCAAAAAACTACAGTCTCCTGAAATCTCAACATATATTTTTTCATCCAGTCTTCATGATACTTTCTGGTAATGATCAGTACACCAATCCCACTTGGTTGCCCAAATTTCATTCGTCTAGGTTGAAGCATTCGTTTGCGGTAACAGTTGGAATTTTTAGGTTAAACTCCTTTTTCTCCTGTATTGATAGATGTAGTTCGAACTGTAAATCAAACACGGTTTGTGATAGCTTCCGGACTTGACACAATAAAATAGTTCTACATTCTATCTCTAAGGTTTGTTTCCCTTTGATGAAGACCTAAGCAGAGACTAACAGACAACAATTTCATTGAAAGGGGTTGAAAAGCTTCCAAAAAACTATAGTCTCCTGAAACCTCAACATAAATTTTTTATCCAATCTTCCTGATACTTTCAGGTAATCTTCAGTACACCAATCCGATCTGAATGCCCAAATTTCGTTCTTCCAAGTTGAAGCATTCGTTTGCAGTAACATGGAATTTTTAGGTTTCACTCTGTTTTCTCCTATATTGACAGATGTAGTTTGAATCTAAATCAAACACGGTTTGTGCTAGCTTCTTGAAACTTGACAAAATCAAGTAGTTCTATGTTCTATCTCTAAGGTTTGTTTCTTTTTGATGTAGACCAAGCAGAGACTAACGAAAAACACTTTCATTGAAAAGGTTGACAAGCTTCCAAAAAACAACAGTCGCCTGATCTCAACATATATTTTTTCATCATATCTTCATGATACTTTCAGGTAATGATCAGTACACCAATCCGATTTGGATGCCCAAATTTCGTTCTTCTAGGTTGAAGCATTCGTTTGCAGTAACTGTTGGAAATTTTAGGTTTCACTCTGTTTTCTCCTATATTGATAGATGTAGTTCGAACTGTAAATCAAACACGGTTTGTGCTAGCTTCCTGACTTGACACAATAAAATAGTTCTGCATTCTATCTCTAAGGTTTGTTTCCTTTTGATGAAGACCTAAGCAGAGACTAAAAGACAACAATTTCATTGAATGGGGTTGCCAAGCTTCCAAAAAACTACAGTCTCCTGAAACCTCAACATAAATTTTTTATCCAATCTTCCTGATACTTTCAGGTAATGTTCAGTACATCAATCCGATCTGAATGCTCAAATTTCGTTCTTCCAAGTTGAAGCATTCGTTTGCAGTAACAGTTGGAATTTTTAGGTTTCACTCTGTTTTCTCCTATATTGACAGATGTAGTTCGACTCTAAATCACACACGGTTTGTGCTAGCTTCTTAAAACTTGACAAAATCAAGTAGTTCGATGTTCTATCTCTAAGGTTGGTTTTCTTTGGATGTAGACCAAGCAGAGACTAACGAAAAACACTTTCATTGAAAAGGTTGACAAGCTTCCAAAAAACAAGTCTCCTGAAATCTCAACATATATTTTTAAATCATATCTTCATGATACTTTCAGGTAATGATCAGTACACCAATCCGATTTGGATGCCCAAATTTTGTTCTTCTAGGTTGAAGCATTCGTTTGCAGTAACAGTTTGAAATTTTAGGTTTCACTCTGTTTTCTTCTATTTTGAAACATGTAGTTCGAACTCTAAAACAAACACGGTTTGTGGTACCTTCTTGGAACTTGACACAATGCACTAGTTCTGCGTTCCTTCTCTAAGGGTTGTTTCCTCATGATGTAGCACTAAGCAGATACTGGTGAAAAACACTTTCATTGAAATGGGTTGCCAAGCTTCCAAAAAACTACAGTCTCCTGAAATCTCAACATATATTTTTTCATCCAATCTTCATGATATTTTCAGGTAATGATCAGTTCACCAATCTCACTTGGATGCCCAAATTTCATTCGCCTAGGTTGAAGCATTCGTTTGCGATAACAGTTTGAATTTTTAGGTTAAACTCTGTTTTCTCCTATATTGATAGATGTAGTTCGAACTTAAATCAAACACGGTTCGTGCTAGCTTACTGACTTGACACAATAAAATAGTTCTACATTCTATCTCTAAGGTTTGTTTCCTTTTGATGAAGACCTAAGCAGAGACTAATAGACAACAATTTCATTGAAAGGGGTTGACAAGCTTCCAAAAAACTACAGTCTCCTGAAACCTCAACATAAAATTTTTATCCAATCTTCCTGATACTTTCAGGTAATGTTCAGTACACCAATCCGATCTGAATGCCCAAATTTCGTTCTTACAAGATGAAGCATTCGTTTGCAGTAACATGGAATTTTTAGGTTTCACTCTGTTTTCTCCTATATTGACAGATGTAGTTCGACTCTAAATCAAACACAGTTTGTGCTAGCTTCTTGAAACTTGACAAAATCAAGTAGTTCTATGTTCTATCTCTAAGGTTTGTTTCCTTTTGATGTAGACCAAGCAGAGACTAACGAAAAACACTTTCATTGAAAAGGTTGACAAGCTTCCAAAAAAAACCAGTCTCCTGAAATCTCAACATATATTTTTTCATCGTACCTTCATGATACTTTCAGGTAATGATCAGTACACCAATCCGATTTGGATGCCCAAATTTCGTTCTTCAAGGTTGAAGCATTCGTTTGCAGTAACAGTTTGAAATTTTAGGTTTCACTCTGTTTTCTCCTATTTTGATAGATGTAGTTCGAACTCTAAATCAAACACGATTTGTGCTAGCTTCTTGGAGCTTGACACAAAAAACTAGTTCTGCGTTCTATCTATAAGTTTTATTTCCTCATGATGTAGCTCTAAGCAGATACTGGTGAAAAACACTTTCATTGAAATGGGTTGCCCAGCTTCCAAAAAAACTACAGTCTCCTGAAATCTCAACATATATTTTTTCATCCAATCTTCATGATACTTTCAGGAAATTATCAGTACACCAATCCGATTTGGATGCCCAAATTTCGTTCTTCTAGGTTGAAGCATTCGTTTGCAGTAACAGTTTGAAATTTTAGGTTTCACTCTGTTTTCTTCTATTTTGAAACATGTAGTTCGAACTCTAAATCAAACACGGTTTGTGCTACCTTCTTGGAACTTGACACAATGCACTAGTTCTGCGTTCTTTCTCTAATGGTTGTTTCCTCATGATGTAGCACTAAGCAGTTACTGGTGAAAAACACTTTCATTGAAATGGATTGCCAAGCTTCCAAAAAACTACAGTCTCCTGAAATCTCAACATATATTTTTTCATCCAATCTTCATGATACTTTCAGGTAATGATCAGTACACCAATCCCACTTGGATGCCCAAATTTCATTCTTCTAGGATGAAGCATTCGTTTGCAGTGACTGTTAGAATTTTAGGTTAAACTCTGTTTTCTCCTATTTTGATAGATGTAGTTTGATCTCTAAATCAAACATGGTTTGTGCTACCTTCTTGGAACTTGACGCAATAAACTAGTTCTGCGTTCTATCTCTAAGGGTTGTTTCCTCATGATGTAGGACTAAGCAGTTACTGGTGAAAAACACTTTCATTGAAATGGATTGCCAAGCTTCCAAAAAACAAACAGTCTCCTGAAATCTCAACATATATTTTTTCATCCAGTCTTCATGATACTTTCAGGTAATGATCAGTACACTAATCCCACTTGGATGCCCAAATTTCATTCGTCTAGGTGGAAGCATTCATTTGCGGTAACAGTTTGAGTTTTTACGTTAAACTCCTTTTTTCCTATATTGATAGATGTAGTTCGAACTGTAAATCAAACACGGTTTGTGCTAGCTTCCTGACTTGACACAATAAAATAGTTCTACATTCTATCTCAAAGGTTTGTTGCCTTTTGATGAAGACCTAAGCAGAGACTAACAGACAACAATTTCATTGAAAGGGGTTGCCAAGCTTCCAAAAAACTACATTCTCCTGAAACTCAACATAAATTTTTTATCCAATCTTCCTGATACTTTCAGGTAATGTTCAGTACACCAATGCGATCTGAATGCCCAAATTCCGTTCTTCCAAGTTGAAGCATTCGTTGGCAGTAACATGGAATTTTTAGGTTTCACTCTGTTTTATCCTATTTTGATAGATGTAGTTCGAACTCTAAATCAAACACGGTTTTTGCTAGCTTCTTGAAACTTGACAAAATCAAGTAGTTCTATGTTCTATCTCTCAGGTTTGTTTCCTTTTGATGTAGACCAAGCAGAGACTAACGAAAAACACTTTCATTGAAAAGGTTGACAAGCTTCAAAAAAACAGCAGGCTCCTGAAATCTCAACATATATTTTTTCATCATACCTTCATGATACTTTCAGGTAATGATCAGTACACCAATCCGATTTGGATGCCCAAATTTCGTTCTTCAAGGTTGAAGCATTCGTTTGCAGTAACAGTTTGAAATTTTAGGTTTCACTCTGTTTTCTCCTATATTGATAGATGTAGTTCGAACACTAAATCAAACACGATTTGTGCTAGCTTCATGGAGCTTGACACAAAAAACTACTTCTGCGTTCTATCTCTAAGGTTTATTTCCTCATGATGTAGCTCTAAGCAGATACTGGTGAAAAACACTTTCATTGAAATGGGTTGCCCAGCTTCCAAAAAAACTACAGTCTCCTGAAATCTCAACATATATTTTTTCATCCAATCTTCATGATACTTTCAGGTAATTCTCAGTACACCAATCCGATTTGGATGCCCAAATTTCGTTCTTCTAGGTTGAAGCATTCGTTTGCAGTAACAGTTTGAATTTTTAGGTTTCACTCTGTTTTCTTCTATTTTGAAACATGTAGTTCGAACTCTAAATCAAACACGGTTTGTGCTACCTTCTTGGAACTTGACACAATGCACTAGTTCTGCGTTCTTTCTCTAAGGGTTGTTTCCTCATGATGTAGCACTAAGCAGTTACTGGTGAAAAACACTTTCATTGAAATGGATTGCCAAGGTTCCAAAAAACTACAGTCTCCTGAAATCTCAACATATATTTCTTCATCCAATCTTCATGATACTTTCAGGTAATGATCAGTTCACCAATCCCACTTGGATGCCCAAATTTCATTCTTCTAGGATGAAGCATTCGTTTGCAGTGACTGTTAGAATTTTTAGGTTAAACTCTGTTTTCTCCTATTTTGATAGATGCAGTTTGATCTCTAAATCAAACATGGTTTGTGCTACCTTCTTGGAACTTGACGCAATAAACTAGTTCCTCGTTCTATCTCTAAGGGTTGTTTCCTCATGATGTAGGACTAAGCAGTTACTGGTGAAAAACACTTTCATTGAAATGGATTGCCAAGCTTCCAAAAAACTACAGTCTCCTGAAATCTCAACGTATATTTTTTCATCCAGTCTTCATGATACTTTCAGGTAATGATCAGTACACCAATCCCACTTGGATGCCCAAATTTCATTCGTCTAGGTTGAAGCATTCATTTGCGGTAACAGTTTGAGTTTTTCCGTTAAACTCCTTTTTCCCTATATTGATAGATGTACTTCGAACTGTAAATCAAACACGGTTTGTGCTAGCTTCCTGACTTGACACAATAAAATAGTTCTACATTCTATCTCTAAGGTTTGTTTCCTTTTGATGAATACCTAAGCAGAGAATAACAGACAACAATTTCATTGAAAGGGGTTGCCAAGCTTCCAAAAAACTACAGTCTCCTGAAACCTGAACATAAATTTTTTCTCCAATCTTCCTGATACTTTCAGGTAATGTTCAGTACATCAATCCAATCTGAATGCCCAAATTTCGTTCTTCCAAGTTGAAGCATTCATTTGCAGTAACAGTTGGAATTTTTAGGTTTCACTCTGTTTTCTCCTATATTGACAGATGTTGTTCGACTCTAAATCAAACACGGTTTGTGCTAGCTTCTTGTAACTTGACAAAATCAAGTAGTTCTATGTTCTATCTCTAAGGTTTGTTTCCTTTCGATGTAGACCAAGCAGAGACTAACGAAAAACACTTTCATTGAAAAGGTTGACAAGCTTCCAAAAAACAACAGTCTCCTGAAATCTCAACATATATTTTTTCATCATATCTTCATGATACTTCAGGTAATGATCAGTACACCAATCCGATTTGGATGCCCAAATTTCGTTCTTCTAGGTTGAAGCATTCGTTTGCAGTAATGTTTGAAATTTTAGGTTTCACTCTGTTTTCTCCTATATTGATAGATGTAGTTCGAACTCTAAATCAAACACGATTTGTGCTAGCTTCTTGGAGCTTGACACAAAAAACTAGTTCTGCGTTCTATCTCTAAGGTTTGTTTCCTCATGATGTAGCTCTAAGCAGATACTGGTGAAAAACACTTTCATTGAAATGGGTTGCCCAGCTTCCAAAAAAACTACAGTCTCCTGAAATCTCAACATATATTTTTTCATCCAATCTTCATGATACTTTCAGGTAATGATCAGCACACCAATCCGATTTGCATGCCCAAATTTCGTTCTTCTAGGTTGAAGCATTCGTTTGCAGTAACCGTTTGAAATTTTAGGTTAAACTCTGTTTTCTCCTATTTTGATAGATGTAGTTCGAACTCTAAATCAAACATGGTTTGTGCTACCTTCTTGGAACTTGACGCAATAAACTAGTGCTGCCTTCTATCTCTAAGAGTTGTTTCCTCATGATGTAGCCCTAAGCAGTTACTGGTGAAAAACACTTTCATTGAAATGAATTGCCAAGCTTCCAAAAACCTACAGTCTCCTGAAATCTAAACATATATTTTTTCATCCAGTCTTCATGATACTTTCAGGTAATGATTGGTACACCAATCCCACTTGGATGCCCAAATTTCATTCGTCTAGATTGAAGCATTCGTTTGCGGTAACAGTTGGAATTTTTAGGTTAAACTCCTTTTTCTCCTATATTGATAGATGTAGTTCGAACTGTAAATCAAACACGGTTTGTGCTAGCTTCCTGACTTGACACAATAAAATAGTACTACATTCTATCCCTAAGGTTTGTTTCCTTTTGATGAAGACCTAAGCAGAGACTAACAGACAACAATTTCATTGAAAGTGGTTGCCAAGCTCCCAAAAAACTACACTCTCCTGAAACCTCAACATAAATTTTTTATCCAATCCTCCTGATATTTTCCGGTAATGTTCAGTACACCAATCCGATCTGAATGCCCACATTCCGTTCTTCCAAGTTGAAGCATTCGTTTGCAGTAACAGTTGGAATTTTTAGGTTTCACTCTGTTTTCTCCTATATTGACAGATGTAGTTCAACTCTAAATCAAACACGGTTTGTGCTAGCTTCTTGAAACTTGAAAAAATCAAGTAGTTCTATGTTCTATCTCTCAGGTTTGTTTCCTTTGGATGGAGACCAAGCAGAGAATAACAAAAAACACTTTCATTGAAAAGGTTGACAAGCTTCCAAAAAACAACAGTCTCCTGAAATCTCAACATATATTTTTTCATCATATCTTCATGATACTTTCAGGTAATGATCAGTACACCAATCCTATTTGGATGCCCAAATTTCGTTCTTCTAGGTTGAAGCATTCGTTTGCAGTAACAGTTTGAAATTTCAGGTTTCACTCTGTTTTATCCTATTTTGATAGATGTAGTTCTAACTCTAAATCAAACACGGTTTGTGCTACCTTCTTGGAACTTGACACAATGCACTAGTTCTGCGTTCTATCTCTAGGGGTTGTTTCCTCATGATGTAGCACTAAGCAGTTACTGGTGAAAAACACTTTCATTGAAATGAATTGCCAAGCTTCCAAAAAACTACAGTCTCCTGAAATCTCAACATATATTTTTTCATCCAATCTTCATGATACTTTCAGGTAATGATCAGTACACCAATCCCACTTGGATGCCCAAATTTCATTCGTCTAGGTTGAAGCATTCGTATGCGGTAACAGTTGGAATTTTTAGGTTAAACTCCTTTTTCTCCTATATTGATAGATGTAGTTCGAACAGTAAATCAAACACGGTTTGTGCTAGCTTCCTGACTTGACACAATAAAATAGTTCTACAATCTATCTCTAAGGTTTGTTTCCTTTTGATGAATACCTAAGCAGAGACTAACAGACAACAATTTCATTGAAAGGGGTTGCCAAGCTTCCAAAAAACTACAGTCTCCTGAAACAGCAACATAAATTTTTCTCCAATCTTCCTGATACTTTCTTGTAATGTTCAGTACATCAATCCAATCTGAATGCCCAAATTTCGTTCTTCCAAGTTGAAGCATTCATTTGCAGTAACAGTTGGAATTTTTAGGTTTCACTCTGTTTTCTCCTATATTGACAGATGTAGTTCGACTCTAAATCAAACACGGTTTGTGCTAGCTTCTTGTAACTTGACAAAATCAAGTAGTTCTATGTTCTATCTCTAAGATTTGTTTCCTTTCCATGTAGACCAAGCAGAGACTAACGAAAAACACTTTCATTGAAAAGGTTGACAAGCTTCCAAAAAACAACAGTCTCCTGAAATCTCAACATATATTTTTTCATCATATCTTCATGATACTTTCAGGTAATGATCAGTACACCAATCCGATTTGCATGCCCAAATTTCGTTCTTCTAGGTTGAAGCATTCGTTTGCAGTAACAGTTTGAAATTTTAGGTTTCACTCTGTTTTCTTCTATTTTGAAACATGTAGTTCGAACTCTAAATCAAACACGGTTTATGCTACCTTCTTGGAACTTGACACAATGCACTAGTTCTGCGTTCTTTCTCTAAGGGTTGTTTCCTCATGATGTAGCACTAAGCAGTTACTGGTGAAAAACACTTTCAATGAAAAGGATTGCCAAGCTTCCAAAAAACTACAGTCTCCTGAAATCTCAACATCTATTTTTTCATCCAATCATCATGATACTTTCAGGTAATGATCAGTACACCAATCCCACGTGGATGCCCAAATTTCATTCTTCTAGGTTGAAGCATTCGTTTGCAGTGACTGTTAGAATTTTTAGGTTAAACTCTGTTTTCTCCTATTTTGATAGATGTAGTTCGAACTCTAAATCAAACATGGTTTGTGCTACCTTCTTGGAACTTGACGCAATAAACTAGTTCTGCCTTCTATCTCTAAGAGTTGTTTCCTTATGATGTAGCACTAAGCAGTTACTGGTGAAAAACACTTTCATTGAAATGGATTGCCAAGCTTCCAAAAAACTACAGTCTCCTGAAATCTCAACATATATTTTTTCATCCAGTCTTCATGATACTTTCAGGTAATGATCAGTACACCAATCCCACTTGGATGCCCAAATTTCATTCGTCTAGGTTGAAGCATTCCTTTGCGGTAACAGTTGGAATTCTTAGGTTAAACTCCTTTTTCTCCTATATTGATAGATGTAGTTCGAACTGTAAATCAAACACGGTTTGTGCTAGCTTCCTGACTTGACACAATAAAATAGTTCTACATTCTATCTCTAAGGTTTGTTTCCTTTTGATGAAGACCTAAGCAGAGACTAACAGACAACAATTTCATTGAAACGGGTTGCCAAGCTTCCAAAAAACTACAGTCTCCTGAAACCTCAACATAAATTTTTTATCCAATCTTCCTGATACTTTCAGGTAATGTTCAGTACATCAATCCGATCTGAATGCCCAAATTTCGTTCTTCCAAGTTGAAGCATTCATTTGCAGTAACAGTTGGAATTTTTAGGTTTCACTCTGTTTTCTCCTATATTGACAGATGTAGTTCGACTCTAAATCAAACACGGTTTGTGCTAGCTTCTTGAAACTTGACAAAATCAAGTAGTTCTATGCTCTATCTCTAAGGTTTGCTTCCTTTTGATGTAGACCAAGCAGAGACTAACGAAAAACACTTTCACTGAAAAGGTTGACAAGCTTCCAAAAAAAAAGTCTCCTGAAATCTCAACATATATTTTTTCATCATATCTTCATGATACTTTCAGGTAATGATCAGTACACCAATCCGATTTGGATGCCCAAATTTTGTTCTTCTAGGTTGAAGCATTCGTTTGCAGTAACAGTTTGAAATTTCAGGTTTCACTCTGTTTTCTTCTATTTTGAAACATGTAGTTCGAACTCTAAATCACACACGGTTTGTGCTACCTTCTTGGAACTTGACACAATGCACTAGTTCTGCGTTCTTTCTCTAAGGGTTGTTTCCTCATGATGTAGCACTAAGCAGTTCCTGGTGAAACACACTTTCATTGAAATGGATTGCCCAGCTTCCAAAAAACTACAGTCTCCTGAAATCTCAACATATATTTTTTCATCCAATCATCATGATACTTTCAGGTAATGATCAGTACACCAAACCCACGTGGATGCCCAAATTTCAATCTTCTAGGTTGAAGCATTCGTTTGCAGTTACTGTTAGAATTTTTAGGTTAAACTCTGTTTTCTCCTATTTTGATGGATGTAGTTCGAACTCTAAATCAAACACGGTTTGTGCTACCTTCATGGAATTTGACACAAAAACTAGTTCTGCGTTCTATCTCTAAGGTTTGTTTCCTCATGATGTAGCACTAAGCAGATACTGGTGAAAAACACTTTCATTGAAATGGGTTGCCAAGCTTCCAAAAAACTACAGTCTCCTGATCTCAACATATATTTTTTCATCCAGTCTTCATGATATTTTCAGATATTGATCAGTACACCAATCCCATTTGGATGCCCAAATTTCATTCGTCTAGGTTGAAGCATTCGTTTGCAGTAACAGTTTGAAATTTTAGGTTTCACTCTGTTTTCTCCTTTATTGACAGATGTAGTTCAACTCTAAATCAAACACGGTTTGTGCTAGCTTCTTGAAACTTGACAAAATCAAGTAGTTCTATGTTCTATCTCTAAGGTTTGTTTCCTTTGGATGTAGACCAAGCAGAGACTAACGAAAAACACTTTCATTGAAAAGGTTGACAAGCTTTCAAAAAACAACAGTCTCCTGAAATCTCAACATATATTTTTTCTTCATATCTTCATGATACATTCAGGTAATGATCAGTACACCAATCCGATTTGTATGCCCAAATTTCGTTCTTCTAGGTTGAAGCATTCGTTTGCAGTAACAGTTTGAAATTTTAGGTTTCACTCTGTTTTCTCCTTTATTGACAGATGTAGTTCAACTCTAAATCAAACACGGTTTGTGCTAGCTTCTTGAAACTTGACAAAATCAAGTATTTCTATGCTCTATCTCTAAGGTTTGTTTCCTTTGGATGTAGTCCAAGCAGAGACTAACGAAAAACACTTTCATTGAAAAGGTTGACAAGCTTCCAAAAAACAGCAGTCTCATGAAATCTCAACATATATTTTTTCATCATATCTTCATGATACTTTCAGGTAATGATGGGTACACCAATCCGATTTGGATGCCCAAATTTCGTTCTTCTAGGTTGAAGCATTCGTTTGCAGTAACAGTTTGAAATTTCAGGTTTCACTCTGTTTTCTCCTATTTTGATAGATGTAGTTCGAACTCTAAATCAAACACGGTTTGTGCTACCTTCTTGGAACTTGACACAATGCACCAGTTCTGCGTTCTATCTCTAAGGGTTGTTTCCTCATGATGTAGCACTAAGCAGTTACTGGTGAAAAACACTTTCATTGAAATGGATTGCCAAGCTTCCAAAAAACTACAGTCTCCTGAAATCTCAACATATATTTTTTCATCCAATCTTCATGATACTTTCAGGTAATGCTCAGTACACCAATCCCACTTGGATGCCCAAATTTCATCCGTCTAGGTTGAAGCATTCTTTTGCGGTAACAGTTTGAATTTTTAGGTTAAACTCCTTTTTCTCCTATATTGATAGATGTAGTTCGAACTGTAAATCAAACACGGTTTGTGCTAGCTTCCTGACTTGAGACAATAAAATAGTTCTACATTCTATCTCTAAGGTTTGTTTCCTTTTGATGAAGACCTAAGCAGAGACTAACAGACAACAATTTCATTGAAAGGTGTTGCCAAGTTTCCAAAAAACTACAGTCTCCTGAAACCTCAACATAAATTTTTTATCCAATCTTCCTGATACTTTCAGGTAATGTTCAGTACATCAATCCGATCTCAATGCCCAAATTTCGTTCTTCCAAGTTGAAGCATTCGTTTGCAGTAACAGTTGGAATTTTTAGGTTTCACTCTGTTTTCTCCTATATTGACAGATGTAGTTCGAACTCTAAATCAAACACGGTTTGTGCTACTTTCTTGGAACTTGACACAAAAAACTAGTTTTGCGTTCTATCTCTAAGTTTTGTTTCCTCATGATGTAGCACTAAGCAGATACTGGTGAAAAACACTTTCATTGAAATGGGTTGCCAAGCTTCCAAAAAACTACAGTCTCCTGAAATCTCAACATATATTTTTTCATCCAGTCTTCATGATATTTTCAGATAATGATCAGTACACCAATCCCACTTGGATGCCCAAATTTCATTCGTCTAGGTTGAAGCATTCATTTGCGGTAACACTTGGAATTTTTAGGTTAAACTCCTTTTTCTCCTATATTGATAGATGTAGTACGAACTGTAAATCAAACACGGTTTGTGCTAGCTTCCTGACTTGACACAATAAAATAGTTCTACATTCTATATCTAAGGTTTGTTTCCTTTAGATGAAGACCTAAGCAGAGACTTATAGACAACAATTTCATTGAAAGGGGTTGCCAAGCTTCAAAAAAACTACAGTCTTTTGAAACCTCAACATAAATTTTTTATCCAATCCTCCTGATACTTTCAGGTAATGTTCAGTACACCAATCCGATCTGAATGCCCAAATTCCATTCTTCCAAGTTGAAGCATTCGTTTGCGGTAACAGTAGGAATTTTTAGGTTTCACTCTGTTTTCTCCTATATTGAAAGATGTAGTTTGACTCTAAATCAAACACGGTTTGTGCTAGCTTCTTGAAACTTGACAAAATCAAGTAGTTGTATATTCTATCTCTAAGGTTTGATTCCTTTGGATGTAGACCAAGCAGAGACTAACGAAAATCACTTTCATTGAAATCATTGACAAGCTTCCAAAAAACAACAGTCTCCTGAAATCTCAACATATATTTTTTCATCATATCTTCATGATACTTTCAGGTAATGATCAGTACACCAATCCCATTTGGATGCCCAAATTTCGTTCTTATAGGTTGAAGCATTCGTTTGCAGTAACAGTTTGAAATTTTAGGTTTCACTCTGTTTTCTCCTATTTTGATAGATGTCGTTTGAACTCTAAATCAAACACGGTTTGTGCTATCTTCTTGGAACTTGACGCAATAAACTAGTTCTGCGTTCTATCTCTAAGGGTTGTTTCCTCATGATGTAGCACTAAGCAGTTACTGGTGAAAAACACTTTCATTGAAATGGGTTGCCAAGCTTCCAAAAAACGACAGTCTCCTGAAATCTCAACATATATTTTTTCATCCAATCTTCATGATATTTTCAGGTAATGATCAGTTCACCAATCTCACTTGGATGCCCAAATTTCATTCGCCTAGGTTGAAGCATTCGTTTGGGATAACAGTTTGAATTTTTAGGTTAAACTCTGTTTTCTATTATATTGATGTAGCTCGAACTTAAATCAAACACGGTTCGTGCTAGCTTACTGACTTGACACAATAAAATAGTTCTACATTCTATCTCTAAGGTTTGTTTCCTTTTGATGAAGACCTAAGCAGAGACTAATAGACAACAATTTCATTGAAAGGGGTTGCCAAGCTTCCAAAAAACTACAGTCTCCTGAAACCTCAACATAAATTTTTTATCCAATCCTCCTGATACTTTCAGGTAATGTTCAGTACACCAATCCGATCTGAATGCCCAAATTCCGTTCTTCCAAGTTGAAGCATTCGTTTGCAGTAACAGTAGGAATTTTTAGGTTTCACTCTGTTTTCTCCTATATTGACAGATGTAGTTCGACTCCAAATCAAACACGGTTTGTGCTAGCTTCTTGAAACTTGACAAAATCAAGTAGTTCTATGTTCTATCTCTAAGATTTGTTTCCTTTGGATGTAGACCAAGCAGAGACTAACGAAAAACACTTTCATTGAAAAGGTTGACAAGCTTCCAAAAAACTACAGTCTCCTGAAATCTCAACATATATTTTTTCATCATATCTTCATGATACTTTCAGGTAATTATCAGTACACCTATCCGATTTGGATGCCCAAATTTCGTTCTTCTAGGTTAAAGCATTCGTTTGCAGTAACAGTTTGAAATTTCAGGTTTCACTCTGTTTTCTCCTATTTTGAAAGATGTAGTTCGAACTCTAAATCAAACACGATTTGTACTACATTCTTGGAACTTTACACAATGCACTAGTTCTGCGTTCTATCTCTAAGGGTTGTTTCCTCATGATGTAGCACTAAGCAGTTACTGGTGAAAAACACTTTCATTGAAATGGATTGCCCAGCTTCCAAAAAACTACAGTCTCCTGAAATCTCAACATATATTTTTTCATCCAATCTTCATGATACTTTTAGGTAATGATCAGTACACCAATCCCACTTGGATGCCCAAATTTCATTCGTCTAGGTTGAAGCATTCGTTTGCGGTAACAGTTTGAATTTTTAGGTTAAACTCCTTTTTCTCCTATATTGATAGATGTAGGTCGAACTGTAAATCAAACACGGTTTGTGCTAGCTTCCTGACTTGACACAATAAAATAGTTCTACATTCTATCTCTAAGGTTTGTTTCCTTTTGATGAAGACCTAAGCAGAGACTAACAGACAACAATTTCATTGAAAGGGGTTGCAAGCTTCCAAAATCTACAGTCTCCTGAAACCTCAACATAAATTTTTTATCCAATCTTCCTGATACTTTCAGGTAATGTTCAGTACATCAATCCGATCTGAATGCCCAAATTTCGTTCTTCCATGTTGAAGCATTCGTTTGCAGTAACAGTTGGAATTTTTAGGTTTCACTCTGTTTTCTTCTATATTGACAGATGTAGTTCGACTCTAAATCAAGCACGGTTTGTGCTAGCTTCTTGAAACTTGACAAAATCAAGTAGTTCTATGTTCTATCTCTAAGGTTTGTTTCCTTTGGATGTAGACCAAGCAGAGACTAACGAAAAACACTTTCATTGAAAAGGTTGACAAGCTTCCAAAAAACAAGTCTCCTGAAATCTCAACATATATTTTTTCATCATATCTTCATGATACTTTCAGGTAATGATCAGTACACCAATCCGATTTGGATGCCCAAATTTCGTTCTTCTAGGTTGAAGCATTCGTTTGCAGTAACAGTTTGAAATTTTAGGTTTCACTCTGTTTTCTCCTATATTGATAGATGTAGTTCGAACTCTAAATCAAACACGATTTGTGCTACCTTCTTGGAACTTGACACAATGCACTAGTTCTGCGTTCTATATCTAAGGGTTGTTTCCTCATGATGTAGCACTAAGCAGTTACTGGTGAAAAACACTATTATTGAAATGGATTGCCCAGCTTCCAAAAAACTACAGTCTCCGGAAACCTCAACATATATTTTTTCATCCAATCATCATGATACTTTCAGGTAATGATCAGTACACAAATCCTACGTGGATGCCCAAATTTCATTCTTTTAGGTTGAAGCATTCGTTTGCAGTAACTGTTAGAATTTTTAGTTTAAATCTGTTTTCTCCTATTTTGATAGATATAGTTCGAACTCTAAATCAAACGTGCTTTGTGCTACCTTCTTGGAACTTGGCGCAATAAACTAGTTCTGTGTTCTATCTCTAAGGGTTGTTTCCTCATGATGTAGCACTAAGCAGTTTCTGGTGAAAAACACTTTCTTTGAAATGGATTGCCAAGCTTCCAAAAAACTACAGTCTCCTGAAATCTAAATATATATTTTTTCATCCAGTCTTCATGATACTTTCAGGTTATGATCAGTACACCAATCCCACTTGGATGCCCGAATTTCATTCGTCTAGGTTGAAGCATTCGTTTGCGGTAACAGTTTGAATTTTTAGGTTAAACTCCTTTTTCTCCTATATTGATAGATGTTGTTCGAATTGTAAATCAAACACGGTTTGTGCTAGCTTCCTGACTTGACACAATAAAATAGTTCTACATTCTATATCTAAGGTTTGTTTCCTTTTGATGAAGATTTAAGCAGAGACAAATAGACAACAATTTCATTGAAAGGGGTTGCCAAGCTTCCAAAAAACTAAAGTCTCCTGAAACCTCAACATAAATTTTTTATCCAATCCTCCTGATACTTTCAGGTAATGTTCAGTACACCAATCCGATCTGAATGCCCAAATTCCGTTCTTCCAAGTTGAAGCATTCGTTTGCAGTAACAGTAGGAATTTTTAGGTTTCACTCTGTTTTCTCCTATATTGACAGATGTAGTTCGACTCTAAATCAAACACGGTTTGTGCTAGCTTCTGGTAACATGACAAAATCAAGTAGTTCTATGTTCTATCTCTAAAGTTTGTTTCCTTTGGATGTAGACCAAGCAGAGACTAACGAAAAACACTTTCATTGAAAAGGTTGACAAGCTTCCAAAAAACAACAGTCTCCTGAATTCTCAACATATATTTTTTCATCATATCTTCATGATACTTTCAGGTAATGATCAGTACACCAATCCGATTTGGATGCCCAAATTTCGTTCTTCTAGGTTGAAGCATTCGTTTGCAGTAACAGTTTGAAATTTTAGGTTTCACTCTGTTTTCTCCTATTTTGATAGATGTAGATCGAACTCTAAATCAAACATGGTTTGTGCTACCTTCTTGGAACTTGATGCAATAAACTAGTTCTGAGTTCTATCTCAAATTTTTTTCCTCATGATGTAGCACTAAGCAGTTACTGGTGAAAAACATTTTCATTGAAATGGATTGCCCAGCTTCCAAAAAACTACAGTCTCCTGAAATCTCAACATATATTTTTTCATCCAATCTTCATGATACGTTCAGGTAATGATCAGTACACCAATCCCACTTGGATGCCCAAATTTCATTCTTATAGGATGAAGCATTCGTTTGCAGTGACTGTTAGAATTTTTAGGTTAAACTCTGTTTTCTCCTATTTTGATAGATATAGTTCGAACTTTAAATCAAACGTGCTTTGTGCTACCTTCTTGGAACTTGACGCAATAAACTAGTTCTGTGTTCTATCTCTAAGGGTTGTTTCCTCATGATGTAGCACTAAGCAGTTACTGGTGAAAAACACTTTCATTGAAATAGATTGCCAAGCTTCCAAAAAACTACAGTCTCCTGAAATCTCAACATATATTTTTTCATCCAGTCTTCATGATACTTTCAGGTAATGATCAGTACACCAATCCCACTTGGATGCCCAAATTTCATTCGTCTAGGATGAAGCATTCGTTTGCAGTGACTGTTTGAATTTTTAGGTTAAACTCTGTTTTCTCCTATTTTGATAGATGTAGGTCGAACTGTAAATCAAACATGGTTTGTGCTACCTTCTTGGAACTTGACGCTTTAAAATAGTTCTACATTCTATCACTAAGGTTTGTTTCCTTTTGATGAAGACCTAAGCAGAGACTAACAGACAACAATTTCATTGAAAGGGGTTGCCAAGCTTCCAAAAAACTACAGTCTCCTGAAACCTCAACATAAATTTTTTATCCAATCTTCCTGATACTTTCAGGTAATGTTCAGTACATCAATCCGATCTGAATGCCCAAATTTCGTTCTTCCAAGTTGAAGCATTCGTTTGCAGTAACAGTTGGAATTTTTAGGTTTCACTCTGTTTTCTCCTATATTGACAGATGTAGTTCGACTCTAAATCAAACACGGTTTGTGCTAGCTTCTTGAAACTAGAAAAAATTAAGTAGTTCTATGTTCTATCTCTAAGGATTGTTTCCTTTGGATGTAGACGAAGCAGAGACTAACGAAAAACACTTTCATTGAAAAGGTTGACAAACTTCCAAAAAACAAGTCTCCTGAAATCTCAACATATATTTTTTCATCATAACTTCATGATACGTTCAGGTAATGATCAGTACACCAATCCGATTTGGATGCCCAAATTTCGTTCTTCTAGGTTGAAGCATTCGTTTGCAGTAACAGTTTGAAATTTTAGGTTTCACTCTGTTTTCTCCTATTTTGATAGATGTAGTTCGAACTCTAAATGAAACACGGTTTGTGCTACCTTCTTGGAACTTGACACAATGCACTAGTTCTCCGTTCTTTCTCTAAGGGTTGTTTCCTCATGATGTAGCACTAAGCAGTTACTGGTGAAAAACACTTTCATTGAAATGGATTGCCCAGCTTCCAAAAAACTACATTCTCCTGAAATCTCAACATATATTTTTTCATCCAGTCATCATGATACTTTCAGGTAATGATCAGTACACCAATCCCACGTGGATGCCCAAATTTCATTCGTCTAGGTTGAAGTTTCGTTTGCAGTAACTGTTAGAATTTTTAGGTTAAACGCTGTTTTCTCCTATTTTGATAGATGTAGTTCGAACTCTAAATCAAACACGGTTTGTGCTACCTTCTTATACTTGACACAAAAAACTAGTTCTGCGTTCTATCTCTAAGGTTTGTTTCCTCATGATGTAGCACTAAGCAGATACTGGTGAAAAACACTTTCATTGAAATGGGTTGCCAAGCTTCCAAAAAAACTACAGTCTCCTGAAATCTCAACATATATTTTTTCATCATATCTTCATGATACTTTCAGGTAATGATCAGTACACGAATCCGATTTGGATGCCCAAATTTCGTTCTTCTAGGTTGAAGCATTCGTTTGCAGTAACAGTTTGAAATTTTAGGTTTCACTCTGTTTTCTCCTACTTTGATAGATGTAGTTCGAACTCTAAATCAAACACGGTCCGTGCTACCTTCTTGGAACTTGACACAATGCACTAGTTCTCCGTTCTTTCTCTAAGGGTTGTTTCCTCATGATGTAGCACTAAGCAGTTACTGGTGAAAAACACTTTCATTGAAATGGATTGCCCAGCTTCCAAAAAACTACAGTCTCCTGAAATCTCAACATATATTTTTTCATCCAATCATCATGATACTTTCAGGTAATGATCAGTACACTAAACCCAAGTGGATGCCCAAATTTCATTCTTCTAGGTTGAAGCATTCGTTTGCAATAACTGTTAGAATTTTTAGGTTAAAATCTGTTTTTTCCTATTGTGATAGATGTAGTTAGAACTCTAAATCAAACACGGTTTGTGCTACCTTCTTGGAACTTGACACAAAAACTAGTTCTGCGTTCTATCTCTAAGGTTTGTTTCCTCATGATGTAGCTCTAAGCAGATACTGGTGAAAAACACTTTCATTGAAATGGGTTGCCAAGCTTCCAAAAAACTACAGTCTCCTGATCTCAACATATATTTTTTCATCCAATTTTCATGATATTTTCAGGTAATGATCAGTTCAACAATCTCACTTGGATGCCCAAATTTCATTCGCCTACGTTGAAGCATTCGTTTGCGATAACAGTTTGAATTTTTAGGTTAAACTCTGTTTTCTCCTATATTGATAGATGTAGTTCGAACTTAAATCAAACACGGTTCGTGCTAGCTTACTGACTTGACACAATAAAATAGTTCTACATTCTATCTCTAAGGTTTATTTCCTTTTGATGAACACCTAAGCAGAGACTAACAGACAACAATTTCATTGAAAGGGGTTCCAAAGCTTCCAAAAAACTACAGTATCCTGAAACCTCAACATAATTATTTTATCCAATCTTCCTGATACTTTCAGGTAATGTTCAGTACACCAATCCAATCTGAATGCCCAAATTTCGTTCTTCCAAGTTGAAGCATTCGTTTGCAGTAACATGGAATTTTTAGGTTTCACTCTGTTTTCTCCTATATTGACAGATATAGTTCAACTCTAAATCAAACACGGTTTGTGCTAGCTTCTTGAAAATTGACAAAATCAAGTAGTTCTATGTTCTATCTCTAAGGTTTGTTTCCTTTGGATGTAGACCAAGCAGAGACTAACGAAAAACACTTTCATTGAAAAGGTTGACAAGCTTCCAAAAAACAACAGTCTCCTGAAATCTCAACATATATTTTTTCATCATATCTTCATGATACTTTCAGGTAATGATCAATACACCAATCCGATTTGGATGCCCAAATTTCGTTCTTCTAGGTGCAGCATTCCTTTGCAGTAACAGTTTGAAATTTTAGGTTTCACTCTGTTTTCTCCTATATTGATAGATGTAGTTCGAACTCTAAATCAAACACGATTTGTGCTAGCTTCTTGGAGCTTGACACAAAAAACTAGTTCTGCGTTCTCTCTCTACGGTTTGTTTCCTCATGATGTAGCTCTAAGCAGATACTGGTGAAAAACACTTTCATTGAATTGGGATGCCCAGCTTCCAAAAAAAACTACAGTCTCCTGAAATCTCAACATATATTTTTTCATCCAATCTTCATGATACTTTCAGGTAATGATCAGTACACCAATCCGATTTGGATGCCCAAATTTCGTTCTTCTAGGTTGAAGAATTCGTTTGCAGTAACAGTTTGAAATTTCAGGATTCACTCTGTTTTCTCCTATTTTGATAGATGTAGTTCGAACTCTAAATTAAACACGGTTTGTGCTACCTTCTTGCAACTTGACACAATGCACTAGTTCTGCGTTCTATCTCTAAGGGTTGTCTCCTCATGATGTAGCACTAAGCAGTTACTGGTGAAAAACACTTTCCTTGAAATGGATTGCCAAGATTCAAAAAAACTACAGTCTCTTGAAGTCTCAACATATATTTTTTCATCCAATCTTCATGATACTTTCAGGTAATGGTCAGTACACCAATCCCACTTGGATGCCCGAATTTCATTCTTCTAGGATGAATCATTCGTTTGCAGTAACTGTTAGAATTTTAGGTTAAACTCTGTTTTCTCCTATTTTGATAGATGTAGTTCGAACTCTAAATGAAACACGGTTTGTGCTACCTTCTTGGAACTTGACACAATGCACTAGTTCTGTGTTCTATCTGTAAGGTTTGATTCCTCATGATGTAACTCTAAGCAGTTACTGGTGAAAAACACTTTCACTGAAATGGATTGCCAAGCTTCCAGAAAACTACAGTCTCCTGAAATCTCAACATATATTTTTTCATCATATCTTCATGATACTTTCAGGTAATGATCAGTACACTTATCCGATTTGGATGCCCAAATTTCGTTCTTCTAGGTTGAAGCATTCGTTTGCAGTAACTGTTAGAATTTTTAGTTTAAACACTGTTTTCTCCTATTTTGATAGATGTAGTTCGAACTCTAAATCAAACACGGTTTGTGCTACCTTCTTGGAACTTGACAAAATGCACTAGTTCTGCGTTCTATCTGTAAGGTTTGATTCCTCATGATGTAGCACTAAGCAGTTACTGGTGAAAAACACTTTCACTGAAATGGATTGCCAAGCTCCCAAAAAACTACAGTCTCCTGAAATCTCAACATATATTTTTTCATCCAATCTTCATGATACTTTCAGGTAATGATCAGTACACCAATCCCACATGGATGCCCAAATTTCGTTCATCTAGGTTGAAGCATTCGTTTGCAGTAACAGTTGGAAATTTTAGGTTTCACTCTGTTTTCTCTTATATTGATAGATGTAGTTCGAACTCTAAATCAAACACGATTTGTGCTAGCTTCTTGGAGCTTGACACAAAAAACTAGTTCTGCGTTCTATCTCTAAGGTTTGTTTCCTCATGATGTAGCTCTAAGCAGATACTGGTGAAAAACACTTTCATTGAAATGGGTTGCCCAGCTTCCAAAAAAACTACAGTCTCCTGAAATATCAACATATATTTTTTCATCCAATCTTCATGATACTTTCAGGTAATGATCAGTACACCAATCCGATTTGGATGCCAAAACTTCGTTCTTCTAGGTTGAAGCATTCATTTGCAGTAACAGTTGGAAATTTTAGGTTTCACTCTGTTTTCTCCTATATTGATAGATGTAGTTCGAACTCTAAATCAAACACGGTTTGTGCTACCTTCTTGGAACTTGACACAATGCACTAGTTCTGCGTTTTATCTCTAAAAGTTGTTTCCTCATGATGTAGCACTAAGCAGTTACTGGTGAATAACACTTTCATTGAAATGGATTGCCAAGCTTCCAAAAAAACTACAGTCTCCTGAAATCTCAACATATATTTTTTCATCCAATCTTGATGATACTTTCAGGTAATGATCAGTACACCAATCCCACTTGGATGCCCAAATTTCATTCGTCTAGGTTGAAGCATTCGTTTGCGGTAACAGTTTGAATTTTTAGGTTAAACTCCTTTTTCTCCTATATTGATAGATGTAGTTCGAACTGTAAATCAAACACGGTTTGTGCTAGCTTCCTGACTTGACACAATAAAATAGTTCTAAATTCTATCTCTAAGGTTTTTTTCCTTTTGATGAAGACCTAAGCACAGAATAACAGACAACAATTTCATTGAAAGGGGTTCCCAAGCTTCCAAAAAACTAGTATCCTGAAACCTCAACATAAATTTTTTATCCAATCTTCCTGATACTTTCAGGTAATGTTCAGTACACCAATCCGATCTGAATGCCCAAATTTCGTTCTTCCAAGTTGAAGCATTCGTTTGCAGTAACAGTTGGAATTTATAGGTTTCACTCTGTTTTCTCCTATATTGACAGATGTAGTTCGACTCTAAATCAAACACGGTTTGTGCTAGCTTCTTGAAACTTGACAAAATCAAGTAGTTCTATGTTCTGTCTCTAAGGTTTGTTTCCTTTGGATGTAGACCAAGCAGAGACTAACGAAAAACACTTTCATTGAAAAGGTTGACAAGCTTCCAAAAAACAACAGTCTTCTGAAATCTCAACATATATTTTTTCATCATATCTTCATGATACTTTCAGGTAATGATCAGTACACCAATCCGATTTGGATGCCCAAATTTCGTTCTTCTAGGTTGAAGCATTCGTTTGCAGTAACAGTTGGAATTTTTAGGTTTCACTCTGTTTTCTCCTATATTGATAGATGTAGTTCGAACTCTAAATCAAACACGATTTGTGCTAGCATCTTGGAGCTTGACACAAAAAACTAGTTCTGTGTTCTATCTCTATGGTTTGTTTCCTCATGATGTAGCTCTAAGCAGATACAGGTGAAAAACACTTTCATTGAAATGGGTTGCACAGCTTCCAAAAAAACTACAGTCTCCTGAAATCTCAACATATATTTTTTCATCCAATCTTCATGATAATTTCAGGTAATGATCAGTACACCAATCCCACTTGGATGCCCAAATTTCATTCTTCTAGGATGAAGCATTCGTTTGCAGTAACTGTTAGAATTTTTAGGTTATCCCTGTTTTCTCCTATTTTGATAGATGTAGTGCGAACTGTAAATCAAACACGGTTTGTGCTAGCTTCCTGACTTGACACAATTAAATAGTTCTACATTCTATCTCTAAGGTTTGTTTCCTTTTGATGAAGACCTAAGCAGAGACTAACAGACAGCAATTTCATTGAAAGGGGTTGCCAAGCTTCCAAAAAACTACAGTCTCCTGAAACCGCAACATAAATTTTTTATCCAATCTTCCTGATACTTTCAGGTAATGTTCATTACACCAATCCGATCTGAATGCCCAAATTTCGTTCTTCCAAGTTGAAGCATTCGTTTGCAGTAACAGTTGGAATTTTTAGGTTTCACTCTGTTTTCTCCTATATTGACAGATGTAGTTCAACTCTAAATCAAACACGGTTTGTGCTAGATTCTTGAAACTTGACAAAATCAAGTAGTTCTATGCTCTATCTCTAAGGTTTGCTTCCTTTTGATGTAGTCCAATCAGAGACTAATGAAAAACACTTTCATTGAAAAGGTTGACAACTTCCAAAAAACAGCAGTCTCCTGAAATCTCAACATATATTTTTTCATCATATCTTCATGATACTTTCAGGTAATGATCAGTACACCAATCCGATTTGGATGCCCAAATTTCGTTCTTCTAGGTTGAAGCATTCGTTTGCAGTAACAGTTTGAAATTTTAGGTTTCACTCTGCTTTCTCCTATTTTGATAGATGTAGTTCGAACTCTATATCAAACACGGTTTGTGCTACCTTCTTGGAACTTGACACATGCACTAGTTCTGCGTTCTGTCTCTAAGGGTTGTTTCCTCATGATGTAGCACTAAGCCGTTAACGGTGAAAAACACTTTCATTGAAATGGATTGCCAAGATTCCAAAAAAACAACAGTCTCCTGAAATCTCAACATATATTTTTTCATCCAATCTTCATGATACTTTCAGGTAATGATCAGTACACCAATCCCACGTGGATGCCCAAATTTCATTCTTCTAGGATGAAGCATTCGTTTGCAGTAACTGTTAGAATTTTTAGGTTAAACTCTGTTTTCTCCTATTTTGATAGATGTAGTTCGAACTCTAAATCAAACACGGTTTGTGCTACCTTCTTGGAACTTGACACAATGCACTAGTTCTGCGTTCTATCTCTAAGGTTTGATTCCTCATGATGTATTACTAAGCAGTTCCGGGTGAAAAACACTTTCACTGAAATGGATTGCCAAGGTCCCAAAAAACTACAGTCTCCTGAAATCTCAACATATATTTTTTCATCCAATCATCATGATACTTTCAGGTAATGATCAGTACACCAATCCCACGTGGATGCTCAAATTTCATTCTTCTAGGTTGAAGCATTCGTTTGCAGTAACTGTTTGAATTTTTAGGTTAAACTCTGTTTTCTCCTATTTTGATAGATGTAGTTCGAACTCTAAATCAAACATGGTTTGTGCTACCTTCTTGGAACTTGACGCAATAAACTAGTTCTGCGTTCTATCTCTAAGGGTTGTTTCCTTATGATGTAGCACTAAGAAGTTACTGGTGAAAAACACTTTCATTGAAATGGATTGCCAAGCTTCCAAAAAACTACAGTCTCCTGAAATCTCAACATATATTTTTTCATCCAATCTTGATGATACTTTCAGGTAATGATCAGTACACCAATCCCACTTGGATGCCCAAATTTCATTCGTCTAGGTTGAAGCATTCGTTTGCGGTAACAGTTTGAATTTTTAGGTTAAACTCCTTTTTCTCCTATATTGATAGATGTAGTTCGAACTGTAAATCAAACACGGTTTGTGCTAGCTTCCTGACTTGACACAATAAAATAGTTCTACATTCTATCTCTAAGGTTTGTTTCCTTTTGATGAAGACCTAAGCAGAGACTAACAGACAACAATTTCATTGAAAGGGGTTGCCAAGCTTCCAAAAAACTAGTCTCCTGAAACCTCAACATAAATTTTTTATCCAATCTTCCTGATACTTTCAGGTAATGTTCAGTACACCAATCCGATCTGAATGCCCAAATTTCGTTCTTCCAAGTTGAAGCATTCGTTTGCAGTAACAGTTGGAAATTTTAGGTTTCACTCTGTTTTCTCCTATATTGACAGATGTAGTTCGACTCTAAATCAAACACGGTTTGTGCTAGCTTCTTGAAACTTGACAAAATCAAGTAGTTCTATGTTCTGTCTCTAAGGTTTGTTTCCTTTGGATGTAGACCAAGCAGAGACTAACGAAAAACACTTTCATTGAAAAGGTTGACAGGCTACCAAAAAACAACAGTCTCCTGAAATCTCAACATATATTTTTTCATCATATCTTCATGATACTTTCAGGTAATGATCAGTACACCAATCCGATTTAAATGCCCAAATTTTGTTCTTCTAGGTTGAAGCATTCGTTTGCAGTAACAGTTGGAAATTTTAGGTTTCACTCTGTTTTCTCCTATATTGATAGATGTAGTTCGAACTCTAAATCAAACACGATTTGTGCTAGCTTCTTGGAGCTTGACACAAAAAACTAGTTCTTTGTTTTATCTCTAAGGTTTGTTTCCTCATGATGTAGCTCTAAGTAGATACTGGTGAAAAACACTTTCATTGAAATGGGTTGCCCAGCTTCCAAAAAAACTACAGTCTCCTGAAATCTCAACATATATTTTTTCATCCAATCTTCATGATACTTTCAGGTAATGATCAGTACACCAATCCCACTTGGATGCCCAAATTTCATTTGTCTAGGTTGAAGCATTCGTTTGTGGTAACAGTTTTGATTTTTAGGTTAAACTCCTTTTTCTCCTATATTGATAGATGTAGTTCGAACTGTAAATCAAACATGGATTGTTCTAGCTTCCTGACTTGACACAATTAAATAGTTCTACATTCTATCTCTAAGGTTTTTTTCCTTTTGATGAAGACCTAAGCAGAGACTAACAGACAACAATTTCATTGAAAGGGGTTGCCAAGCTTCCAAAAAACAAGTCTCCTGAAACCTCAACATAAATTTTTTATCCAATCTTCCTGATACTTTCAGGTAATGTTCAGTACACCAATCCGATCTGAATGCCCAAATTTCGTTCTTCCAAGTTGAAGCATTCGTTTGCAGTAACACTTGGAATTTTTAGGTTTCACTCTGTTTTCTCCTATATTGACAGATGTAGTTCGACTCTAAATCAAACACGGTTTGTGCTAGCTTCTTGGAACTTGACAAAATCAAGTAGTTCTATGTTCTGTCTCTAAGGTTTGTTTCCTTTGGATGTAGACCAAGCAGAGACTAACGAAAAACACTTTCATTGAAAAGGTTGACAAGCTTCCAAAAAACAACAGTCTCCTGAAATCTCAACATATATTTTTTCATCATATCTTCATGATACTTTCAGGTAATGATCAGTACACCAATCCGATTTGGATGCCCAAATTTCGTTCTTCTAGGTTGAAGCATTCGTTTGCAGTAACAGTTTGAAATTTTAGGTTTCACTCTGTTTTCTCCTATTTTGATAGATGTAGTTCGAACTCCAAATCAAACACGGTTTGTGCTACCTTCTTGGAACTTGACACATGCACTAGTTCTGCGTTCTGTCTCTAAGGGTTGTTTCCTCATGATGTAGCACTAAGCCGTTACTGGTGAAAAACACTTTCATTGAAATGGATTGCCAAGCTTCCAAAAAAACTACAGTCTCCTGAAATCTCAACATATATTTTTTCATCCAATCTTCATGATACTTTCAGGTAATGATCAGTACACCAATCCCACTTGGATGCCCAAATTTCATTCGTCTAGGTTGAAGCATTCGTTTGCGGTAACAGTTTGAATTTTTAGGTTAAACTCCTTTTACTCCTATATTGATAGATGTAGTTCGAACTGTAAATCAAACACAGTTTGTGCTAGCTTCCTGACATGACACAATAATATAGTTCTACATTCTATCTCTAAGGTTTGTTTCCTTTTGATGAAGACCTAAGCAGAGACTAACAGACAACAATTTCATTGAAAGGGGTTGCCAAGCTTCCAAAAATCTACAGTCTCCTGAAACCTCAACATAAATTTTTTATCCAATCTTCCTGATACTTTCAGGTAATGTTCAGTACACCAATCCGATCTGAATGCCCAAATTTCGTTCTTCCAAGTTGAAGCATTCGATTGCAGTAACTGTTAGAATTTTTAGGTTAAATCTGTTTTCTCCTATATAGATAGATGTAGTTCGAACTCTAAATCAAACACGGTTTGTGCTACCTTCTTGGAACTTGACACAATGCACTAGTTCTGCGTTCTATCTCTAAGGTTTGATTCCTCATGGTGTAGCACTAAGCATTCCTGATGAAAAACACTTTCACTGAAATGGATTGCCAAGGTCCCAAAAAACTACAGTCTCCTGAAATCTCAACATATATTTTTTCAGCCAATCATCATGATACTTTCTGGTAATGATCAGTACACCAATCCCACGTGGATGCCCAAATTTTATTCTTCTAGTTTGAAGCATTCGTTTGCAGTAACTGTTGGAATTTTTAGGTTAAACTCTGTTTTCTCCTATTTTGATAGATGTAGTTCGAACTATAAATCAAACATGGTTTGTGCTACCTTCTTGGAACTTGACGCAATAAACTAGTTCTGAGTTCTATCTCTAAGGGTTGTTTCCTCATGATGTAGCACTAAGCAGTTACTGGTTAAAAAACACTTTCATTGAAATGGATTGCCAAGCTTCCAAAAAACTACAGTCTCCTGAAATCTCAACATATATTTTTTCATCCAATCTTCATGATACTTTCAGGTAATGATCAGTACACCAATCCCACTTGGATGCCCAAATTTCATTCGTCTAGGTTGAAGCATTCGTTTGCGGTAACAGTTTGAATTTTTAGGATAAACTCCTTTTCCTCCTATATTGATAGATGTAGTTCGAACTGTAAATCAAACAAGGTTTGTGCTAGCTTCCTGACTTGACACAATAAAATAGTTCTACATTCTATCTCTAAGGTTTGTTTCCTTTTGATGAAGACCTAAGCAGAGACTAATAGACAACAATTTCATTGAAAGGGGTTGCCAAGCTTCCAAAAAACTACAGTCTCCTGAAACCTCAACATAAATTTTTTTATCCAATCTTCCTGATACTTTCAGGTAATGTTCAGTACACCAATCCGATCTGAATGCCCAAATTTTGTTCTTCCAAGTTGAAGCATTCATTTGCAGTAACACTTCGAATTTTTAGGTTTCACTCTGTTTTCTCCTATATTGACAGATGTAGTTCGACTCGAAATCAAACACGGTTTGTGCTAGCTTCTTGAAACTTGACAAAATCAAGTAGTTCTATGCTCTATCTCTAAGGTTTGCTTCCTTTTGATGTAGACCAAGCAGAGACTAACGAAAAACACTTTCATTGAAAAGGTTGACTAGCTTCCAAAAAACAACAGTCTCCTGAAATCCGAACATATATTTTTTCATCATATCTTCATGATACTTTCAGGTAATGATCAGTACACCAACCCGATTTGGATGCCCAAATTTCGTTCTTCTAGGTTGAAGCATTCGTTTGCAGTAACAGTTTGAAATTTTAGGTTTCACTCTGTTTTCTACTATTTTGATAGATGTAGTTTGAACTCTAAATCAAACACGGTTTGTGCTACCTTCTTGGAACTTGACACATGCACTAGTTCTGCGTTCTGTCTCTAAGGGTTGTTTCCTCATGGTGTAGCACTAAGCCGTTACAGGTGAAACACATTCATTGAAATGGATTGTCAAGATTCCAAAAAAACTACAGTCTCCTGAACTCTCAACATATATTTTTTCATCCAATCTTCATGATACTTTCAGGTAATGATCAGTACACCAATCCCACTTGGATGCCCAAATTTCATTCTTCTACGATGAAGCATTCGTTTGCAGTGACTGTTAGAATTTTTAGGTTAAACTCTGTTTTCTCCTATTTTGATAGATGTAGTTCGAACTCTAAATCAAACACGGATTGTGCTACCTTCTTGGAACTTGACACAATGCACTAGTTCTGCGTTTTATCTCTAAAAGTTGTTTCCTCATGATGTAGCACTAAGCAGTTACTGGTGAAAAACACTTTCATTGAAATGGGTTGCACAGCTTCCAAAGAAACTACAGTCTCCTGAAATCTCAACATATATTTTTCATCCAATCTTCATGATACTTTCAGGTAATGATCAGTACACCAATCCCACTTGGATGCCCAAATTTCATTCTTCTAGGATGAAGCATTCGTTTGCAGTAACTGTTAGAATTTTTAGGTTAAACTCCTTTTTCTCCTATATTGATAGATGTAGTTCGAACTGTAAATCAAACACGGTTTGTGCTAGCTTCCTGACTTGACACAATGAAATAGTTCTACATTCTATCTCTAAGGTTTGTTTCCATTTGATGAAGACCTAAGCAGAAACTAATGGACAACAATTTCATTGAAAGGGATTGCCAAGCTTCCAAAAAACTACAGTCTCCTGAAACCTCAACATAAATTTTTTATCCAATCTTCCTGATACTTTCAGGTAATCTTCAGTACACCAATCTGATCTGAATGCCCAAATTTCGTTCTTCCAAGTTGAAGCATTCGTTTGCAGTAACAGTTGGAATTTTTAGGTTTCACTCTGTTTTCTCCTATATTGACAGATGTAGTTCGACTCTAAATCAAACACGGTTTGTGCTAGCTTCTTGAAACTTGACAAAATCAAGTAGTTCTATGTTCTGTCTCTAAGGTTTGTTTCCTTTGGATGTAGACCAAGCAGAGACTAACGAAAAACACTTTCATTGAAAAGGTTGACAGGCTACCAAAAAACAACAGTCTCCTGAAATCTCAACATATATTTTTTCATCATATCTTCATGATACTTTCAGGTAATGATCAGTACACCAATCCGATTTAAATGCCCAAATTTTGTTCTTCTAGGTTGAAGCATTCGTTTGCAGTAACAGTTGGAAATTTTAGGTTTCACTCTGTTTTCTCCTATATTGATAGATGTAGTTCGAACTCTAAATCAAACACGATTTGTGCTAGCTTCTTGGAGCTTGACACAAAAAACTAGTTCTTTGTTTTATCTCTAAGGTTTGTTTCCTCATGATGTAGCTCTAAGTAGATACTGGTGAAAAACACTTTCATTGAAATGGGTTGCCCAGCTTCCAAAAAAACTACAGTCTCCTGAAATCTCAACATATATTTTTTCATCCAATCTTCATGATACTTTCAGGTAATGATCAGTACACCAATCCCACTTGGATGCCCAAATTTCATTTGTCTAGGTTGAAGCATTCGTTTGTGGTAACAGTTTTGATTTTTAGGTTAAACTCCTTTTTCTCCTATATTGATAGATGTACTTCGAACTGTAAATCAAACATGGATTGTTCTAGCTTCCTGACTTGACACAATTAAATAGTTCTACATTCTATCTCTAAGGTTTTTTTCCTTTTGATGAAGACCTAAGCAGAGACTAACAGACAACAATTTCATTGAAAGGGGTTGCCAAGCTTCCAAAAAACAAGTCTCCTGAAACCTCAACATAAATTTTTTATCCAATCTTCCTGATACTTTCAGGTAATGTTCAGTACACCAATCCGATCTGAATGCCCAAATTTCGTTCTTCCAAGTTGAAGCATTCGTTTGCAGTAACACTTGGAATTTTTAGGTTTCACTCTGTTTTCTCCTATATTGACAGATGTAGTTCGACTCTAAATCAAACACGGTTTGTGCTAGCTTCTTGGAACTTGACAAAATCAAGTAGTTCTATGTTCTGTCTCTAAGGTTTGTTTCCTTTGGATGTAGACCAAGCAGAGACTAACGAAAAACACTTTCATTGAAAAGGTTGACAAGCTTCCAAAAAACAACAGTCTCCTGAAATCTCAACATATATTTTTTCATCATATCTTCATGATACTTTCAGGTAATGATCAGTACACCAATCCGATTTGGATGCCCAAATTTCGTTCTTCTAGGTTGAAGCATTCGTTTGCAGTAACAGTTTGAAATTTTAGGTTTCACTCTGTTTTCTCCTATTTTGATAGATGTAGTTCGAACTCCAAATCAAACACGGTTTGTGCTACCTTCTTGGAACTTGACACATGCACTAGTTCTGCGTTCTGTCTCTAAGGGTTGTTTCCTCATGATGTAGCACTAAGCCGTTACTGGTGAAAAACACTTTCATTGAAATGGATTGCCAAGCTTCCAAAAAAAACTACAGTCTCCTGAAATCTCAACATATATTTTTTCATCCAATCTTCATGATACTTTCAGGTAATGATCAGTACACCAATCCCACTTGGATGCCCAAATTTCATTCGTCTAGGTTGAAGCATTCGTTTGCGGTAACAGTTTGAATTTTTAGGTTAAACTCCTTTTACTCCTATATTGATAGATGTAGTTCGAACTGTAAATCAAACACAGTTTGTGCTAGCTTCCTGACATGACACAATAAAATAGTTCTACATTCTATCTCTAAGGTTTGTTTCCTTTTGATGAAGACCTAAGCAGAGACTAACAGACAACAATTTCATTGAAAGGGGTTGCCAAGCTTCCAAAAATCTACAGTCTCCTGAAACCTCAACATAAATTTTTTATCCAATCTTCCTGATACTTTCAGGTAATGTTCAGTACACCAATCCGATCTGAATGCCCAAATTTCGTTCTTCCAAGTTGAAGCATTCGATTGCAGTAACTGTTAGAATTTTTAGGTTAAATCTGTTTTCTCCTACATAGATAGATGTAGTTCGAACTCTAAATCAAACACGGTTTGTGCTACCTTCTTGGAACTTGACACAATGCACTAGTTCTGCGTTCTATCTCTAAGGTTTGATTCCTCATGGTGTAGCACTAAGCATTCCTGGTGAAAAACACTTTCACTGAAATGGATTGCCAAGGTCCCAAAAAACTACAGTCTCCTGAAATCTCAACATATATTTTTTCAGCCAATCATCATGATACTTTCTGGTAATGATCAGTACACCAATCCCACGTGGATGCCCAAATTTTATTCTTCTAGTTTGAAGCATTCGTTTGCAGTAACTGTTTGAATTTTTAGGTTAAACTCTGTTTTCTCCTATTTTGATAGATGTAGTTCGAACTATAAATCAAACATGGTTTGTGCTACCTTCTTGGAACTTGACGCAATAAACTAGTTCTGAGTTCTATCTCTAAGGGTTGTTTCCTCATGATGTAGCACTAAGCAGTTACTGGTTAAAAAACACTTTCATTGAAATGGATTGCCAAGCTTCCAAAAAACTACAGTCTCCTGAAATCTCAACATATATTTTTTCATCCAATCTTCATGATACTTTCAGGTAATGATCAGTACACCAATCCCACTTGGATGCCCAAATTTCATTCGTCTAGGTTGAAGCATTCGTTTGCGGTAACAGTTTGAATTTTTAGGATAAACTCCTTTTCCTCCTATATTGATAGATGTAGTTCGAACTGTAAATCAAACACGGTTTGTGCTAGCTTCCTGACTTGACACAATAAAATAGTTCTACATTCTATCTCTAAGGTTTGTTTCCTTTTGATGAAGACCTAAGCAGAGACTAATAGACAACAATTTCATTGAAAGGGGTTGCCAAGCTTCCAAAAAACTACAGTCTCCTGAAACCTCAACATAAATTTTTTATCCAATCTTCCTGATACTTTCAGGTAATGTTCAGTACACCAATCCGATCTGAATGCCCAAATTTCGTTCTTCCAAGTTGAAGCATTCATTTGCAGTAACACTTCGAATTTTTAGGTTTCACTCTGTTTTCTCCTATATTGACAGATGTAGTTCGACTCGAAATCAAACACGGTTTGTGCTAGCTTCTTGAAACTTGACAAAATCAAGTAGTTCTATGCTCTATCTCTAAGGTTTGCTTCCTTTTGATGTAGACCAAGCAGAGACTAACGAAAAACACTTTCATTGAAAAGGTTGACTAGCTTCCAAAAAACAACAGTCTCCTGAAATCCGAACATATATTTTTTCATCATATCTTCATGATACTTTCAGGTAATGATCAGTACACCAACCCGATTTGGATGCCCACATTTCGTTCTTCTAGGTTGAAGCATTCGTTTGCAGTAACAGTTGGAAATTTTAGGTTAAACTCTGTTTTCTCCTATATTGATAGATGTAGTTCGAACTCTAAATCAAACACGATTTGTGCTAGCTTCTTGGAGCTTGACACAAAAAACTAGTTCTGCGTTCTATCTCTAAGGTTTGTTTCCTCATGATGTAGCTCTAAGCAGATACTGGTGAAAAACAATTTCATTGAAAGGGGTTGCCAAGCTTCCAAAAAACTACAGTCTCCTGAAACTCAACATAAATTTTTTATCCAATCTTCCTGATACTTTCAGGTAATGTTCAGTACACCAATGCGATCTGAATGCCCAAATTCCGTTCTTCCAAGTTGAAGCATTCGTTTGCAGGAACAGTTGGAATTTTTAGGTTTCACTCTGTTTTCTCCTATATTGACAGATGTAGTTCGACTCTAAATCAAACACGGTTTGTGCTAGCTTCTTGAAACTTGACAAAATCAAGTAGTTCTATGTTCTGTCTCTAAGGTTTGTTTCCTTTGGATGTAGACCAAGCAGAGACTAACGAAAAACACTTTCATTGAAAAGGTTGACAGGCTACCAAAAAACAACAGTCTCCTGAAATCTCAACATATATTTTTTCATCATATCTTCATGATACTTTCAGGTAATGATCAGTACACCAATCCGATTTAAATGCCCAAATTTTGTTCTTCTAGGTTGAAGCATTCGTTTGCAGTAACAGTTGGAAATTTTAGGTTTCACTCTGTTTTCTCCTATATTGATAGATGTAGTTCGAACTCTAAATCAAACACGATTTGTGCTAGCTTCTTGGAGCTTGACACAAAAAACTAGTTCTTTGTTTTATCTCTAAGGTTTGTTTCCTCATGATGTAGCTCTAAGTAGATACTGGTGAAAAACACTTTCATTGAAATGGGTTGCCCAGCTTCCAAAAAAACTACAGTCTCCTGAAATCTCAACATATATTTTTTCATCCAATCTTCATGATACTTTCAGGTAATGATCAGTACACCAATCCCACTTGGATGCCCAAATTTCATTTGTCTAGGTTGAAGCATTCGTTTGTGGTAACAGTTTTGATTTTTAGGTTAAACTCCTTTTTCTCCTATATTGATAGATGTAGTTCGAACTGTAAATCAAACATGGATTGTTCTAGCTTCCTGACTTGACACAATTAAATAGTTCTACATTCTATCTCTAAGGTTTTTTTCCTTTTGATGAAGACCTAAGCAGAGACTAACAGACAACAATTTCATTGAAAGGGGTTGCCAAGCTTCCAAAAAACAAGTCTCCTGAAACCTCAACATAAATTTTTTATCCAATCTTCCTGATACTTTCAGGTAATGTTCAGTACACCAATCCGATCTGAATGCCCAAATTTCGTTCTTCCAAGTTGAAGCATTCGTTTGCAGTAACACTTGGAATTTTTAGGTTTCACTCTGTTTTCTCCTATATTGACAGATGTAGTTCGACTCTAAATCAAACACGGTTTGTGCTAGCTTCTTGGAACTTGACAAAATCAAGTAGTTCTATGTTCTGTCTCTAAGGTTTGTTTCCTTTGGATGTAGACCAAGCAGAGACTAACGAAAAACACTTTCATTGAAAAGGTTGACAAGCTTCCAAAAAACAACAGTCTCCTGAAATCTCAACATATATTTTTTCATCATATCTTCATGATACTTTCAGGTAATGATCAGTACACCAATCCGATTTGGATGCCCAAATTTCGTTCTTCTAGGTTGAAGCATTCGTTTGCAGTAACAGTTTGAAATTTTAGGTTTCACTCTGTTTTCTCCTATTTTGATAGATGTAGTTCGAACTCCAAATCAAACACGGTTTGTGCTACCTTCTTGGAACTTGACACATGCACTAGTTCTGCGTTCTGTCTCTAAGGGTTGTTTCCTCATGATGTAGCACTAAGCCGTTACTGGTGAAAAACACTTTCATTGAAATGGATTGCCAAGCTTCCAAAAAAACTACAGTCTCCTGAAATCTCAACATATATTTTTTCATCCAATCTTCATGATACTTTCAGGTAATGATCAGTACACCAATCCCACTTGGATGCCCAAATTTCATTCGTCTAGGTTGAAGCATTCGTTTGCGGTAACAGTTTGAATTTTTAGGTTAAACTCCTTTTACTCCTATATTGATAGATGTAGTTCGAACTGTAAATCAAACACAGTTTGTGCTAGCTTCCTGACATGACACAATAATATAGTTCTACATTCTATCTCTAAGGTTTGTTTCCTTTTGATGAAGACCTAAGCAGAGACTAACAGACAACAATTTCATTGAAAGGGGTTGCCAAGCTTCCAAAAATCTACAGTCTCCTGAAACCTCAACATAAATTTTTTATCCAATCTTCCTGATACTTTCAGGTAATGTTCAGTACACCAATCCGATCTGAATGCCCAAATTTCATTCTTCCAAGTTGAAGCATTCGATTGCAGTAACTGTTAGAATTTTTAGGTTAAATCTGTTTTCTCCTATATAGATAGATGTAGTTCGAACTCTAAATCAAACACGGTTTGTGCTACCTTCTTGGAACTTGACACAATGCACTAGTTCTGCGTTCTATCTCTAAGGTTTGATTCCTCATGGTGTAGCACTAAGCATTCCTGATGAAAAACACTTTCACTGAAATGGATTGCCAAGGTCCCAAAAAACTACAGTCTCCTGAAATCTCAACATATATTTTTTCAGCCAATCATCATGATACTTTCTGGTAATGATCAGTACACCAATCCCACGTGGATGCCCAAATTTTATTCTTCTAGTTTGAAGCATTCGTTTGCAGTAACTGTTGGAATTTTTAGGTTAAACTCTGTTTTCTCCTATTTTGATAGATGTAGTTCGAACTATAAATCAAACATGGTTTGTGCTACCTTCTTGGAACTTGACGCAATAAACTAGTTCTGAGTTCTATCTCTAAGGGTTGTTTCCTCATGATGTAGCACTAAGCAGTTACTGGTTAAAAAACACTTTCATTGAAATGGATTGCCAAGCTTCCAAAAAACTACAGTCTCCTGAAATCTCAACATATATTTTTTCATCCAATCTTCATGATACTTTCAGGTAATGATCAGTACACCAATCCCACTTGGATGCCCAAATTTCATTCGTCTAGGTTGAAGCATTCGTTTGCGGTAACAGTTTGAATTTTTAGGATAAACTCCTTTTCCTCCTATATTGATAGATGTAGTTCGAACTGTAAATCAAACAAGGTTTGTGCTAGCTTCCTGACTTGACACAATAAAATAGTTCTACATTCTATCTCTAAGGTTTGTTTCCTTTTGATGAAGACCTAAGCAGAGACTAATAGACAACAATTTCATTGAAAGGGGTTGCCAAGCTTCCAAAAAACTACAGTCTCCTGAAACCTCAACATAAATTTTTTTATCCAATCTTCCTGATACTTTCAGGTAATGTTCAGTACACCAATCCGATCTGAATGCCCAAATTTTGTTCTTCCAAGTTGAAGCATTCATTTGCAGTAACACTTCGAATTTTTAGGTTTCACTCTGTTTTCTCCTATATTGACAGATGTAGTTCGACTCGAAATCAAACACGGTTTGTGCTAGCTTCTTGAAACTTGACAAAATCAAGTAGTTCTATGCTCTATCTCTAAGGTTTGCTTCCTTTTGATGTAGACCAAGCAGAGACTAACGAAAAACACTTTCATTGAAAAGGTTGACTAGCTTCCAAAAAACAACAGTCTCCTGAAATCCGAACATATATTTTTTCATCATATCTTCATGATACTTTCAGGTAATGATCAGTACACCAACCCGATTTGGATGCCCAAATTTCGTTCTTCTAGGTTGAAGCATTCGTTTGCAGTAACAGTTTGAAATTTTAGGTTTCACTCTGTTTTCTCCTATTTTGATAGATGTAGTTTGAACTCTAAATCAAACACGGTTTGTGCTACCTTCTTGGAACTTGACACATGCACTAGTTCTGCGTTCTGTCTCTAAGGGTTGTTTCCTCATGGTGTAGCACTAAGCCGTTACAGGTGAAACACATTCATTGAAATGGATTGTCAAGATTCCAAAAAAACTACAGTCTCCTGAACTCTCAACATATATTTTTTCATCCAATCTTCATGATACTTTCAGGTAATGATCAGTACACCAATCCCACTTGGATGCCCAAATTTCATTCTTCTACGATGAAGCATTCGTTTGCAGTGACTGTTAGAATTTTTAGGTTAAACTCTGTTTTCTCCTATTTTGATAGATGTAGTTCGAACTCTAAATCAAACACGGATTGTGCTACCTTCTTGGAACTTGACACAATGCACTAGTTCTGCGTTTTATCTCTAAAAGTTGTTTCCTCATGATGTAGCACTAAGCAGTTACTGGTGAAAAACACTTTCATTGAAATGGGTTGCACAGCTTCCAAAGAAACTACAGTCTCCTGAAATCTCAACATATATTTTTCATCCAATCTTCATGATACTTTCAGGTAATGATCAGTACACCAATCCCACTTGGATGCCCAAATTTCATTCTTCTAGGATGAAGCATTCGTTTGCAGTAACTGTTAGAATTTTTAGGTTAAACTCCTTTTTCTCCTATATTGATAGATGTAGTTCGAACTGTAAATCAAACACGGTTTGTGCTAGCTTCCTGACTTGACACAATGAAATAGTTCTACATTCTATCTCTAAGGTTTGTTTCCATTTGATGAAGACCTAAGCAGAAACTAATGGACAACAATTTCATTGAAAGGGATTGCCAAGCTTCCAAAAAACTACAGTCTCCTGAAACCTCAACATAAATTTTTTATCCAATCTTCCTGATACTTTCAGGTAATCTTCAGTACACCAATCTGATCTGAATGCCCAAATTTCGTTCTTCCAAGTTGAAGCATTCGTTTGCAGTAACAGTTGGAATTTTTAGGTTTCACTCTGTTTTCTCCTATATTGACAGATGTAGTTCGACTCTAAATCAAACACGGTTTGTGCTAGCTTCTTGAAACTTGACAAAATCAAGTAGTTCTATGTTCTGTCTCTAAGGTTTGTTTCCTTTGGATGTAGACCAAGCAGAGACTAACGAAAAACACTTTCATTGAAAAGGTTGACAGGCTACCAAAAAACAACAGTCTCCTGAAATCTCAACATATATTTTTTCATCATATCTTCATGATACTTTCAGGTAATGATCAGTACACCAATCCGATTTAAATGCCCAAATTTTGTTCTTCTAGGTTGAAGCATTCGTTTGCAGTAACAGTTGGAAATTTTAGGTTTCACTCTGTTTTCTCCTATATTGATAGATGTAGTTCGAACTCTAAATCAAACACGATTTGTGCTAGCTTCTTGGAGCTTGACACAAAAAACTAGTTCTTTGTTTTATCTCTAAGGTTTGTTTCCTCATGATGTAGCTCTAAGTAGATACTGGTGAAAAACACTTTCATTGAAATGGGTTGCCCAGCTTCCAAAAAAACTACAGTCTCCTGAAATCTCAACATATATTTTTTCATCCAATCTTCATGATACTTTCAGGTAATGATCAGTACACCAATCCCACTTGGATGCCCAAATTTCATTTGTCTAGGTTGAAGCATTCGTTTGTGGTAACAGTTTTGATTTTTAGGTTAAACTCCTTTTTCTCCTATATTGATAGATGTACTTCGAACTGTAAATCAAACATGGATTGTTCTAGCTTCCTGACTTGACACAATTAAATAGTTCTACATTCTATCTCTAAGGTTTTTTTCCTTTTGATGAAGACCTAAGCAGAGACTAACAGACAACAATTTCATTGAAAGGGGTTGCCAAGCTTCCAAAAAACAAGTCTCCTGAAACCTCAACATAAATTTTTTATCCAATCTTCCTGATACTTTCAGGTAATGTTCAGTACACCAATCCGATCTGAATGCCCAAATTTCGTTCTTCCAAGTTGAAGCATTCGTTTGCAGTAACACTTGGAATTTTTAGGTTTCACTCTGTTTTCTCCTATATTGACAGATGTAGTTCGACTCTAAATCAAACACGGTTTGTGCTAGCTTCTTGGAACTTGACAAAATCAAGTAGTTCTATGTTCTGTCTCTAAGGTTTGTTTCCTTTGGATGTAGACCAAGCAGAGACTAACGAAAAACACTTTCATTGAAAAGGTTGACAAGCTTCCAAAAAACAACAGTCTCCTGAAATCTCAACATATATTTTTTCATCATATCTTCATGATACTTTCAGGTAATGATCAGTACACCAATCCGATTTGGATGCCCAAATTTCGTTCTTCTAGGTTGAAGCATTCGTTTGCAGTAACAGTTTGAAATTTTAGGTTTCACTCTGTTTTCTCCTATTTTGATAGATGTAGTTCGAACTCCAAATCAAACACGGTTTGTGCTACCTTCTTGGAACTTGACACATGCACTAGTTCTGCGTTCTGTCTCTAAGGGTTGTTTCCTCATGATGTAGCACTAAGCCGTTACTGGTGAAAAACACTTTCATTGAAATGGATTGCCAAGCTTCCAAAAAAAACTACAGTCTCCTGAAATCTCAACATATATTTTTTCATCCAATCTTCATGATACTTTCAGGTAATGATCAGTACACCAATCCCACTTGGATGCCCAAATTTCATTCGTCTAGGTTGAAGCATTCGTTTGCGGTAACAGTTTGAATTTTTAGGTTAAACTCCTTTTACTCCTATATTGATAGATGTAGTTCGAACTGTAAATCAAACACAGTTTGTGCTAGCTTCCTGACATGACACAATAAAATAGTTCTACATTCTATCTCTAAGGTTTGTTTCCTTTTGATGAAGACCTAAGCAGAGACTAACAGACAACAATTTCATTGAAAGGGGTTGCCAAGCTTCCAAAAATCTACAGTCTCCTGAAACCTCAACATAAATTTTTTATCCAATCTTCCTGATACTTTCAGGTAATGTTCAGTACACCAATCCGATCTGAATGCCCAAATTTCGTTCTTCCAAGTTGAAGCATTCGATTGCAGTAACTGTTAGAATTTTTAGGTTAAATCTGTTTTCTCCTACATAGATAGATGTAGTTCGAACTCTAAATCAAACACGGTTTGTGCTACCTTCTTGGAACTTGACACAATGCACTAGTTCTGCGTTCTATCTCTAAGGTTTGATTCCTCATGGTGTAGCACTAAGCATTCCTGGTGAAAAACACTTTCACTGAAATGGATTGCCAAGGTCCCAAAAAACTACAGTCTCCTGAAATCTCAACATATATTTTTTCAGCCAATCATCATGATACTTTCTGGTAATGATCAGTACACCAATCCCACGTGGATGCCCAAATTTTATTCTTCTAGTTTGAAGCATTCGTTTGCAGTAACTGTTTGAATTTTTAGGTTAAACTCTGTTTTCTCCTATTTTGATAGATGTAGTTCGAACTATAAATCAAACATGGTTTGTGCTACCTTCTTGGAACTTGACGCAATAAACTAGTTCTGAGTTCTATCTCTAAGGGTTGTTTCCTCATGATGTAGCACTAAGCAGTTACTGGTTAAAAAACACTTTCATTGAAATGGATTGCCAAGCTTCCAAAAAACTACAGTCTCCTGAAATCTCAACATATATTTTTTCATCCAATCTTCATGATACTTTCAGGTAATGATCAGTACACCAATCCCACTTGGATGCCCAAATTTCATTCGTCTAGGTTGAAGCATTCGTTTGCGGTAACAGTTTGAATTTTTAGGATAAACTCCTTTTCCTCCTATATTGATAGATGTAGTTCGAACTGTAAATCAAACACGGTTTGTGCTAGCTTCCTGACTTGACACAATAAAATAGTTCTACATTCTATCTCTAAGGTTTGTTTCCTTTTGATGAAGACCTAAGCAGAGACTAATAGACAACAATTTCATTGAAAGGGGTTGCCAAGCTTCCAAAAAACTACAGTCTCCTGAAACCTCAACATAAATTTTTTATCCAATCTTCCTGATACTTTCAGGTAATGTTCAGTACACCAATCCGATCTGAATGCCCAAATTTCGTTCTTCCAAGTTGAAGCATTCATTTGCAGTAACACTTCGAATTTTTAGGTTTCACTCTGTTTTCTCCTATATTGACAGATGTAGTTCGACTCGAAATCAAACACGGTTTGTGCTAGCTTCTTGAAACTTGACAAAATCAAGTAGTTCTATGCTCTATCTCTAAGGTTTGCTTCCTTTTGATGTAGACCAAGCAGAGACTAACGAAAAACACTTTCATTGAAAAGGTTGACTAGCTTCCAAAAAACAACAGTCTCCTGAAATCCGAACATATATTTTTTCATCATATCTTCATGATACTTTCAGGTAATGATCAGTACACCAACCCGATTTGGATGCCCACATTTCGTTCTTCTAGGTTGAAGCATTCGTTTGCAGTAACAGTTGGAAATTTTAGGTTAAACTCTGTTTTCTCCTATATTGATAGATGTAGTTCGAACTCTAAATCAAACACGATTTGTGCTAGCTTCTTGGAGCTTGACACAAAAAACTAGTTCTGCGTTCTATCTCTAAGGTTTGTTTCCTCATGATGTAGCTCTAAGCAGATACTGGTGAAAAACAATTTCATTGAAAGGGGTTGCCAAGCTTCCAAAAAACTACAGTCTCCTGAAACTCAACATAAATTTTTTATCCAATCTTCCTGATACTTTCAGGTAATGTTCAGTACACCAATGCGATCTGAATGCCCAAATTCCGTTCTTCCAAGTTGAAGCATTCGTTGGCAGTAACATGGAATTTTTAGGTTTCACTCTGTTTTATCCTATTTTGATAGATGTAGTTCGAACTCTAAATCAAACACGGTTTGTGCTAGCTTCTTGAAACTTGACAAAATCAAGTAGTTCTATGTTCTATCTCTCAGGTTTGTTTCCTTTTGATGTAGACCAAGCAGAGACTAACGAAAAACACTTTCATTGAAAAGGTTGACAAGCTTCAAAAAAACAGCAGGCTCCTGAAATCTCAACATATATTTTTTCATCATACCTTCATGATACTTTCAGGTAATGATCAGTACACCAATCCGATTTGGATGCCCAAATTTCGTTCTTCAAGGTTGAAGCATTCGTTTGCAGTAACAGTTTGAAATTTTAGGTTTCACTCTGTTTTCTCCTATATTGATAGATGTAGTTCGAACACTAAATCAAACAGGATTTGTGCTAGCTTCATGGAGCTTGACACAAAAAACTACTTCTGCGTTCTATCTCTAAGGTTTATTTCCTCATGATGTAGCTCTAAGCAGATACTGGTGAAAACAACTTTCATTGAAATGGGTTGCCCAGCTTCCAAAAAAACTACAGTCTCCTGAAATCTCAACATATATTTTTTCATCCAATCTTCATGATACTTTCAGGTAATTCTCAGTACACCAATCCGATTTGGATGCCCAAATTTCGTTCTTCTAGGTTGAAGCATTCGTTTGCAGTAACAGTTTGAATTTTTAGGTTTCACTCTGTTTTCTTCTATTTTGAAACATGTAGTTCGAACTCTAAATCAAACACGGTTTGTTTTACCTTCTTGGAACTTGACACAATGCACTAGTTCTGCGTTCTTTCTCTAAGGGTTGTTTCCTCATGATGTAGCACTAAGCAGTTACTGGTGAAAAACACTTTCATTGAAATGGATTGCCAAGCTTCCAAAAAACTACAGTCTCCTGAAATCTCAACATATATTTCTTCATCCAATCTTCATGATACTTTCAGGTAATGATCAGTTCACCAATCCCACTTGGATGCCCAAATTTCATTCTTCTAGGATGAAGCATTCGTTTGCAGTGACTGTTAGAATTTTTAGGTTAAACTCTGTTTTCTCCTATTTTGATAGATGCAGTTTGATCTCTAAATCAAACATGGTTTGTGCTACCTTCTTGGAACTTGACGCAATAAACTAGTTCCTCGTTCTATCTCTAAGGGTTGTTTCCTCATGATGTAGGACTAAGCAGTTACTGGTGAAAAACACTTTCATTGAAATGGATTGCCAAGCTTCCAAAAAACTACAGTCTCCTGAAATCTCAACGTATATTTTTTCATCCAGTCTTCATGATACTTTCAGGTAATGATCAGTACACCAATCCCACTTGGATGCCCAAATTTCATTCGTCTAGGTTGAAGCATTCATTTGCGGTAACAGTTTGAGTTTTTCCGTTAAACTCCTTTTTCCCTATATTGATAGATGTACTTCGAACTGTAAATCAAACACGGTTTGTGCTAGCTTCCTGACTTGACACAATAAAATAGTTCTACATTCTATCTCTAAGGTTTGTTTCCTTTTGATGAATACCTAAGCAGAGAATAACAGACAACAATTTCATTGAAAGGGGTTGCCAAGCTTCCAAAAAACTACAGTCTCCTGAAACCTGAACATAAATTTTTTCTCCAATCTTCCTGATACTTTCAGGTAATGTTCAGTACATCAATCCAATCTGAATGCCCAAATTTCGTTCTTCCAAGTTGAAGCATTCATTTGCAGTAACAGTTGGAATTTTAGGTTTCACTCTGTTTTCTCCTATATTGACAGATGTTGTTCGACTCTAAATCAAACACGGTTTTTGCTAGCTTCTTGTAACTTGACAAAATCAAGTAGTTCTATGTTCTATCTCTAAGGTTTGTTTCCTTTCGATGTAGACCAAGCAGAGACTAACGAAAAACACTTTCATTGAAAAGGTTGACAAGCTTCCAAAAAACAACAGTCTCCTGAAATCTCAACATATATTTTTTCATCATATCTTCATGATACTTCAGGTAATGATCAGTACACCAATCCGATTTGGATGCCCAAATTTCGTTCTTCTAGGTTGAAGCATTCGTTTGCAGTAATGTTTGAAATTTTAGGTTTCACTCTGTTTTCTCCTATATTGATAGATGTAGTTCGAACTCTAAATCAAACACGATTTGTGCTAGCTTCTTGGAGCTTGACACAAAAAACTAGTTCTGCGTTCTATCTCTAAGGTGTGTTTCCTCATGATGTAGCTCTAAGCAGATACTGGTGAAAAACACTTTCATTGAAATGGGTTCCCCAGCTTCCAAAAAAACTACAGTCTCCTGAAATCTCAACATATATTTTTTCATCCAATCTTCATGATACTTTCAGGTAATGATCAGCACACCAATCCGATTTGCATGCCCAAATTTCGTTCTTCTAGGTTGAAGCATTCGTTTGCAGTAACCGTTTGAAATTTTAGGTTAAACTCTGTTTTCTCCTCTTTTGATAGATGTAGTTCGAACTCTAAATCAAACATGGTTTGTTCTACCTTCTTGGAACTTGACGCAATAAACTAGTGCTGCCTTCTATCTCTAAGAGTTGTTTCCTCATGATGTAGCCCTAAGCAGTTACTGGTGAAAAACACTTTCATTGAAATGAATTGCCAAGCTTCCAAAAAACTACAGTCTCCTGAAATCTCAACATATATTTTTTCATCCAGTCTTCATGATACTTTCAGGTAATGATTGGTACACCAATCCCACTTGGATGCCCAAATTTCATTCGTCTAGATTGAAGCATTCGTTTGCGGTAACAGTTGGAATTTTTAGGTTAAACTCCTTTTTCTCCTATATTGATAGATGTAGTTCGAACTGTAAATCAAACACGGTTTGTGCTAGCTTCCTGACTTGACACAATAAAATAGTACTACATTCTATCCCTAAGGTTTGTTTCCTTTTGATGAAGACCTAAGCAGAGACTAACAGACAACAATTTCATTGAAAGTGGTTGGCAAGCTTCCAAAAAACTACAGTCTCCTGAAACCTCAACATAAATTTTTTATCCAATCCTCCTGATATTTTCCGGTAATGTTCAGTACACCAATCCGATCTGAATGCCGAAATTCCGTTCTTCCAAGTTGAAGCATTCGTTTGCAGTAACAGTTGGAATTTTTAGGTTTCACTCTGTTTTCTCCTATATTGACAGATGTAGTTCAACTCTAAATCAAACACGGTTTGTGCTAGCTTCTTGAAACTTGAAAAAATCAAGTAGTTCTATGTTCTATCTCTCAGGTTTGTTTCCTTTGGATGGAGACCAAGCAGAGAATAACAAAAAACACTTTCATTGAAAAGGTTGACAAGCTTCCAAAAAACAACAGTCTCCTGAAATCTCAACATATATTTTTTCATCATATCTTCATGATACTTTCAGGTAATGATCAGTACACCAATCCTATTTGGATGCCCAAATTTCGTTCTTCTAGGTTGAAGCATTCGTTTAGAGTAACAGTTTGAAATTTCAGGTTTCACTCTGTTTTATCCTATTTTGATAGATGTAGTTCTAACTCTAAATCAAACACGGTTTGTGCTACCTTCTTGGAACTTGACACAATGCACTAGTTCTGCGTTCTATCTCTAGGGGTTGTTTCCTCATGATGTAGCACTAAGCAGTTACTGGTGAAAAACACTTTCATTGAAATGAATTGCCAAGCTTCCAAAAAACTACAGTCTTTTGAAATCTCAACATATATTTTTTCATCCAATCTTCATGATACTTTCAGGTAATGATCAGTACACCAATCCCACTTGGATGCCCAAATTTCATTCGTCTAGGTTGAAGCATTCGTATGCGGTAACAGTTGGAATTTTTAGGTTAAACTCCTTTTTCTCCTATATTGATAGATGTAGTTCGAACTGTAAATCAAACACGGTTTGTGCTAGCTTCCTGACTTGACACAATAAAATAGTTCTACAATCTATCTCTAAGGTTTGTTTCCTTTTGATGAATACCTAAGCAGAGACTAACAGACAACAATTTCATTGAAAGGGGTTGCCAAGCTTCCAAAAAACTACAGTCTCCTGAAACAGCAACATAAATTTTTCTCCAATCTTCCTGATACTTTCAGGCAATGTTCAGTACATCAATCCAATCTGAATGCCCAAATTTCGTTCTTCCAAGTTGAAGCATTCATTTGCAGTAACAGTTGGAATTTTTAGGTTTCACTCTGTTTTCTCCTATATTGACAGATGTAGTTCGACTCTAAATCAAACACGGTTTGTGCTAGCTTCTTGTAACTTGACAAAATCAAGTAGTTCTATGTTCTATCTCTAAGATTTGTTTCCTTTCGATGTAGACCAAGCAGAGACTAACGAAAAACACTTTCATTGAAAAGGTTGACAAGCTTCCAAAAAACAACAGTCTCCTGAAATCTCAACATATATTTTTTCATCATATCTTCATGATACTTTCAGGTAATGATCAGTACACCAATCCGATTTGCATGCCCAAATTTCGTTCTTCTAGGTTGAAGCATTCGTTTGCAGTAACAGTTTGAAATTTTAGGTTTCACTCTGTTTTCTTCTATTTTGAAACATGTAGTTCGAACTCTAAATCAAACACGGTTTATGCTACCTTCTTGGAACTTGACACAATGCACTAGTTCTGCGTTCTTTCTCTAAGGGTTGTTTCCTCATGATGTAGCACTAAGCAGTTACTGGTGAAAAACACTTTCAATGAAAAGGATTGCCAAGCTTCCAAAAAACTACAGTCTCCTGAAATCTCAACATCTATTTTTTCATCCAATCATCATGATACTTTCAGGTAATGATCAGTACACCAATCCCACGTGGATGCCCAAATTTCATTCTTCTAGGTTGAAGCACTCGTTTGCAGTGACTGTTAGAATTTTTAGGTTAAACTCTGTTTTCTCCTATTTTGATAGATGTAGTTCGAACTCTAAATCAAACATGGTTTGTGCTACCTTCTTGGAACTTGACGCAATAAACTAGTTCTGCCTTCTATCTCTAAGAGTTGTTTCCTCATGATGTAGCACTAAGCAGTTACTGGTGAAAAACACTTTCATTGAAATGGATTGCCAAGCTTCCAAAAAACTACAGTCTCCTGAAATCTCAACATATATTTTTTCATCCAGTCTTCATGATACTTTCAGGTAATGATCAGTACACCAATCCCACTTGGATGCCCAAATTTCATTCATCTAGGTTGAAGCATTCCTTTGCGGTAACAGTTGGAATTCTTAGGTTAAACTCCTTTTTCTCCTATATTGATAGATGTAGTTCGAACTGTAAATCAAACACGGTTTGTGCTAGCTTCCTGACTTGACACAATAAAATAGTTCTACATTCTATCTCTAAGGTTTGTTTCCTTTTGATGAAGACCTAAGCAGAGACTAACAGACAACAATTTCATTGAAACGGGTTGCCAAGCTTCCAAAAAACTACAGTCTCCTGAAACCTCAACATAAATTTTTTATCCAATCTTCCTGATACTTTCAGGTAATGTTCAGTACATCAATCCGATCTGAATGCCCAAATTTCGTTCTTCCAAGTTGAAGCATTCATTTGCAGTAACAGTTGGAATTTTTAGGTTTCACTCTGTTTTCTCCTATATTGACAGATGTAGTTCGACTCTAAATCAAACACGGTTTGTGCTAGCTTCTTGAAACTTGACAAAATCAAGTAGTTCTATGCTCTATCTCTAAGGTTTGCTTCCTTTTGATGTAGACCAAGCAGAGACTAACGAAAAACACTTTCACTGAAAAGGTTGACAAGCTTCCAAAAAAAAAGTCTCCTGAAATCTCAACATATATTTTTTCATCATATCTTCATGATACTTTCAGGTAATGATCAGTACACCAATCCGATTTGGATGCCCAAATTTTGTTCTTCTAGGTTGAAGCATTCGTTTGCAGTAACAGTTTGAAATTTCAGGTTTCACTCTGTTTTCTTCTATTTTGAAACATGTAGTTCGAACTCTAAATCACACACGGTTTGTGCTACCTTCTTGGAACTTGACACAATGCACTAGTTCTGCGTTCTTTCTCTAAGGGTTGTTTCCTCATGATGTAGCACTAAGCAGTTCCTGGTGAAACACACTTTCATTGAAATGGATTGCCCAGCTTCCAAAAAACTACAGTCTCCTGAAATCTCAACATATATTTTTTCATCCAATCATCATGATACTTTCAGGTAATGATCAGTACACCAAACCCACGTGGATGCCCAAATTTCAATCTTCTAGGTTGAAGCATTCGTTTGCAGTTACTGTTAGAATTTTTAGGTTAAACTCTGTTTTCTCCTATTTTGATGGATGTAGTTCGAACTCTAAATCAAACACGGTTTGTGCTACCTTCATGGAATTTGACACAAAAAACTAGTTCTGCGTTCTATCTCTAAGGTTTGTTTCCTCATGATGTAGCACTAAGCAGATACTGGTGAAAAACACTTTCATTGAAATGGGTTGCCAAGCTTCCAAAAAACTACAGTCTCCTGATCTCAACATATATTTTTTCATCCAGTCTTCATGATATTTTCAGATAATGATCAGTACACCAATCCCATTTGGATGCCCAAATTTCATTCGTCTAGGTTGAAGCATTCGTTTGCAGTAACAGTTTGAAATTTTAGGTTTCACTCTGTTTTCTCCTTTATTGACAGATGTAGTTCAACTCTAAATCAAACACGGTTTGTGCTAGCTTCTTGAAACTTGACAAAATCAAGTAGTTCTATGTTCTATCTCTAAGGTTTGTTTCCTTTGGATGTAGACCAAGCAGAGACTAACAAAAAACACTTTCATTGAAAAGGTTGACAAGCTTTCAAAAAACAACAGTCTCCTGAAATCTCAACATATATTTTTTCTTCATATCTTCATGATACATTCAGGTAATGATCAGTACACCAATCCGATTTGGATGCCCAAATTTCGTTCTTCTAGGTTGAAGCATTCGTTTGCAGTAACAGTTTGAAATTTTAGGTTTCACTCTGTTTTCTCCTTTATTGACAGATGTAGTTCAACTCTAAATCAAACACGGTTTGTGCTAGCTTCTTGAAACTTGACAAAATCAAGTATTTCTATGCTCTATCTCTAAGGTTTGTTTCCTTTGGATGTAGTCCAAGCAGAGACTAACGAAAAACACTTTCATTGAAAAGGTTGACAAGCTTCCAAAAAACAGCAGTCTCATGAAATCTCAACATATATTTTTTCATCATATCTTCATGATACTTTCAGGTAATGATGGGTACACCAATCCGATTTGGATGCCCAAATTTCGTTCTTCTAGGTTGAAGCATTCGTTTGCAGTAACAGTTTGAAATTTCAGGTTTCACTCTGTTTTCTCCTATTTTGATAGATGTAGTTCGAACTCTAAATCAAACACGGTTTGTGCTACCTTCTTGGAACTTGACACAATGCACCAGTTCTGCGTTCTATCTCTAAGGGTTGTTTCCTCATGATGTAGCACTAAGCAGTTACTGGTGAAAAACACTTTCATTGAAATGGATTGCCCAGCTTCCAAAAAACTACAGTCTCCTGAAATTTCAACATATATTTTTTCATCCAATCTTCATGATACTTTCCGGTAATGCTCAGTACACCAATCCCACTTGGATGCCCAAATTTCATCCGTCTAGGTTGAAGCATTCTTTTGCGGTAACAGTTTGAATTTTTAGGTTAAACTCCTTTTTCTCCTATATTGATAGATGTAGTTCGAACTGTAAATCAAACACGGTTTGTGCTAGCTTCCTGACTTGAGACAATAAAATAGTTCTACATTCTATCTCTAAGGTTTGTTTCCTTTTGATGAAGACCTAAGCAGAGACTAACAGACAACAATTTCATTGAAAGGGGTTGCCAAGTTTCCAAAAAACTACAGTCTCCTGAAACCTCAACATAAATTTTTTATCCAATCTTCCTGATACTTTCAGGTAATGTTCAGTACATCAATCCGATCTCAATGCCCAAATTTCGTTCTTCCAAGTTGAAGCATTCGTTTGCAGTAACAGTTGGAATTTTTAGGTTTCACTCTGTTTTCTCCTATATTGACAGATGTAGTTCGAACTCTAAATCAAACACGGTTTGTGCTACTTTCTTGGAACTTGACACAAAAAACTAGTTTTGCGTTCTATCTCTAAGTTTTGTTTCCTCATGATGTAGCACTAAGCAGATACTGGTGAAAAACACTTTCATTGAAATGGGTTGCCAAGCTTCCAAAAAACTACAGTCTCCTGAAATCTCAACATATATTTTTTCATCCAGTCTTCATGATATTTTCAGATAATGATCAGTACACCAATCCCACTTGGATGCCCAAATTTCATTCGTCTAGGTTGAAGCATTCATTTGCGGTAACACTTGGAATTTTTAGGTTAAACTCCTTTTTCTCCTATATTGATAGATGTAGTACGAACTGTAAATCAAACACGGTTTGTGCTAGCTTCCTGACTTGACACAATAAAATAGTTCTACATTCTATATCTAAGGTTTGTTTCCTTTAGATGAAGACCTAAGCAGAGACTTATAGACAACAATTTCATTGAAAGGGGTTGCCAAGCTTCCAAAAAACTACAGTCTTTTGAAACCTCAACATAAATTTTTTATCCAATCCTCCTGATACTTTCAGGTAATGTTCAGTACACCAATCCGATCTGAATGCCCAAATTCCATTCTTCCAAGTTGAAGCATTCGTTTGCGGTAACAGTAGGAATTTTTAGGTTTCACTCTGTTTTCTCCTATATTGAAAGACGTAGTTCGACTCTAAATCAAACACGGTTTGTGCTAGCTTCTTGAAACTTGACAAAATCAAGTAGTTCTATATTCTATCTCTAAGGTTTGATTCCTTTGGATGTAGACCAAGCAGAGACTAACGAAAAACACTTTCATTGAAATCATTGACAAGCTTCCAAAAAACAACAGTATCCTGAAATATCAACATATATTTTTTCATCATATCTTCATGATACTTTCAGGTAATGATCAGTACACCAATCCGATTTGGATGCCCAAATTTCGTTCTTATAGGTTGAAGCATTCGTTTGCAGTAACAGTTTGAAATTTTAGGTTTCACTCTGTTTTCTCCTATTTTGATAGATGTCGTTTGAACTCTAAATCAAACACGGTTTGTGCTATCTTCTTGGAACTTGACGCAATAAACTAGTTCTGCGTTCTATCTCTAAGGGTTGTTTCCTCATGATGTAGCACTAAGCAGTTACTGGTGAAAAACACTTTCATTGAAATGGGTTGCCAAGCTTCCAAAAAACGACAGTCTCCTGAAATCTCAAGATATATTTTTTCATCCAATCTTCATGATATTTTCAGGTAATGATCAGTTCACCAATCTCACTTGGATGCCCAAATTTCATTCGCCTAGGTTGAAGCATTCGTTTGGGATAACAGTTTGAATTTTTAGGTTAAACTCTGTTTTCTATTATATTGATGTAGCTCGAACTTAAATCAAACACGGTTCGTGCTAGCTTACTGACTTGACACAATAAAATAGTTCTACATTCTATCTCTAAGGTTTGTTTCCTTTTGATGAAGACCTAAGCAGAGACTAACAGACAACAATTTCATTGAAAGGGGTTTACAAGCTTCCAAAAAACTACAGTCTCCTGAAACCTCAACATAAATTTTTTATCCAATCTTCCTGATACTTTCAGGTAATGTTCAGTACACCAATCCGATCTGAATGCCCAAATTTCGTAATTCCGAGTTGAAGCATTCGTTTGCAGTAACATGGAATTTTTAGGTTTCACTCTGTTTTCTTCTATATTGACAGATGTAGTTCAACTCTAAATCAAGCACGGTTTGTGCTAGCTTCTTGAAACTTGACAAAATCAAGTAGTTCTATGTTCTATCTCTAAGGTTTGTTTCCTTTGGATGTAGACCAAGCAGAGACTAACGAAAAACACTTTCATTGAAAAGGTTGACAAGCTTCCAAAAAACAACAGTCTCCTGAAATCTCAACATATACTTTTTCATCATATCTTCATGATACTTTCAGGTAATGATCAGTACACCAATCCGATTTGGATGCCCAAATTTCGTTCTTCTAGGTTGAAGCATTCGATTGCAGTAACAGTTTGAAATTTTAGGTTTCACTCTGTTTTCTCCTATATTGATAGATGTAGTTCGAACTCTAAATCAAACACGATTTGTGCTAGCTTCTTGGAGCTTGACACAAAAAACTAGTTCTGCGTTCTATCTCTAAGGTTTGTTTCCTCATGATGTAGCTCTAAGCAGATACTGGTGAAAAACTCTTTCATTGAAATGGGTTGCCCAGCTTCCAAAAAAACTACAGTCTCCTGAAATCTCAACATATATTTTTTCATCCAATCTTCATGATACTTTCAGGTAATGATCAGTACACCAATCCGATTTGGATGCCCAAATTTTGTTCTTATAGGTTGAAGCATTCGTTTGCAGTAACATTTTGAAATTTTAGGTTTCACTCTGTTTTCTTCTATTTTGAAACATGTATTTCGAACTCTAAATCAAACACGGTTTCTGCTACCTTCTTGGAACTTGACACAATGCACTAGTTCTGCGTTCTTTCTCTAAGGGTTGTTTCCTCATGATGTAGCACTAAGCAGTTACTGCTGAAAAACACTTTCATTGAAATGGATTGTCAAGCTTCCAAAAAACTACAGTCTCCTGAAATCTCAACATATATTTTTTCATCCAATCTTCATGATACTTTCAGGTAATGATCAGTACACCAATCCCACTTGGATGCCCAAATTTCATTCGTCTAGGTTGAAGCATTCGTTTTCGGTAACAGTTGGAATTTTTAGGTTAAACTCCTTTTTCTCCTATATTGATAGATGTAGTTCGAACTGTAAATCAAACACGGTTTGTGCTAGCTTCCTGACTTGACACAATAAAATAGTTCTACATTCTATCTCTAAGGATTGTTTCCTTTTGATGAAGACCTAAGCAGAGACTAATAGACAACAATTTCATTGAAAGGGGTTGCCAAGCTTCCAAAAAACTACAGTCTCCTGAAACCTCAACATAAATTTTTTATCCAATCCTCCTGATACTTTCAGGTAATGTTCAGTACACCAATCCGATCTGAATGCCCAAATTCCGTTCTTCCAAGTTGAAGCATTCGTTTGCAGTAACAGTAGGAATTTTTAGGTTTCACTCTGTTTTCTCCTATATTGACAGATGTAGTTCGACTCCAAATCAAACACGGTTTGTGCTAGCTTCTTGAAACTTGACAAAATCAAGTAGTTCTATGTTCTATCTCTAAGATTTGTTTCCTTTGGATGTAGACCAAGCAGAGACTAACGAAAAACACTTTCATTGAAAAGGTTGACAAGCTTCCAAAAAACTACAGTCTCCTGAAATCTCAACATATATTTTTTCATCATATCTTCATGATACTTTCAGGTAATGATCAGTACACCTATCCGATTTGGATGCCCAAATTTCGTTCTTCTAGGTTAAAGCATTCGTTTGCAGTAACAGTTTGAAATTTCAGGTTTCACTCTGTTTTTTCCTATTTTGAAAGATGTAGTTCGAACTCTAAATCAAACACGATTTGTACTACATTCTTGGAACTTTACACAATGCACTAGTTCTGCGTTCTATCTCTAAGGGTTGTTTCCTCATGATGTAGCACTAAGCAGTTACTGGTGAAAAACACTTTCATTGAAATGGATTGCCCAGCTTCCAAAAAACTACAGTCTCCTGAAATCTCAACATATATTTTTTCATCCAATCTTCATGATACTTTTAGGTAATGATCAGTACACCAATCTCACTTGGATGCCCAAATTTCATTCGTCTAGGTTGAAGCATTCGTTTGCGGTAACAGTTTGAATTTTTAGGTTAAACTCCTTTTTCTCCTATATTGATAGATGTAGGTCGAACTGTAAATCAAACACGGTTTGTGCTAGCTTCCTGACTTGACACAATAAAATAGTTCTACATTCTATCTCTAAGGTTTGTTTCCTTTTGATGAAGACCTAAGCAGAGACTAACAGACAACAATTTCATTGAAAGGGGTTGCAAGCTTCCAAAAAACTACAGTCTCCTGAAACCTCAACATAAATTTTTTATCCAATCTTCCTGATACTTTCAGGTAATGTTCAGTACATCAATCCGATCTGAATGCCCAAATTTCGTTCTTCCATGTTGAAGCATTCGTTTGCAGTAACAGTTGGAATTTTTAGGTTTCACTCTGTTTTCTCCTATATTGACAGATGTAGTTCGACTTTAAAACAAACATGGTTTGTGCTACTTTCTTGAAACTTGACAAAATCAAGTAGTTCTATGTTCTATCTCTAAGATTTGTTTCCTTTGGATGTATACCAAGCAGAGACTAACGAAAAACACTTTCATTGAAAAGGTTGACAAGCTTCCAAAAAACTACAGTCTCCTGAAATCTCAACATATATTTTTTCATCATATCTTCATGATACTTTCAGGTAATGATCAGTACACCTATCCGATTTGGATGCCCAAATTTCGTTCTTCTAGGTTAAAGCATTCGTTTGCAGTAACAGTTTGAAATTTCAGGTTTCACTCTGTTTTCTCCTATTTTGATAGATGTAGTTCGAACTCTAAATCAAACACGATTTGTTCTACATTCTTGGAACTTTACACAATGCACTAGTTCTGCGTTCTATCTCTAAGGTTTGTTTCCTCATGATGTAGCACTAAGCAGTTACTGGTGAAAAACACTTTCATTGAAATGGATTGCCCAGCTTCCAAAAAACTACAGTCTCCTGAAATCTCAACATATATTTTTTCATCCAATCTTCATGATACTTTTAGATAATGATCAGTACACCAATCCCACTTGGATGCCCAAATTTCATTCGTCTAGGTTGAAGCATTCGTTTGCGGTAACATTTTGAATTTTTAGGTTAAACTCCTTTTTCTCCTATATTGATAGATGTAGCTCGAACTGTAAATCAAACACGGTTTGTGCTAGCTTCCTGACTTGACACAATAAAATAGTTCTACATTCTATCTCTAAGGTTTGTTTCCTTTTGATGAAGACCTAAGCAGAGACTAACAGACAACAATTTCATTGAAAGGGGTTGCAAGCTTCCAAAATCTACAGTCTCCTGAAACCTCAACATAAATTTTTTATCCAATCTTCCTGATACTTTCAGGTAATGTTCAGTACATCAATCCGATCTGAATGCCCAAATTTCGTTCTTCCATGTTGAAGCATTCGTTTGCAGTAACAGTTGGAATTTTTAGGTTTCACTCTGTTTTCTTCTATATTGACAGATGTAGTTCGACTCTAAATCAAGCACGGTTTGTGCTAGCTTCTTGAAACTTGACAAAATCAAGTAGTTCTATGTTCTATCTCTAAGGTTTGTTTCCTTTGGATGTAGACCAAGCAGAGACTAACGAAAAACACTTTCATTGAAAAGGTTGACAAGCTTCCAAAAAACAAGTCTCCTGAAATCTCAACATATATTTTTTCATCATATCTTCATGATACTTTCAGGTAATGATCAGTACACCAATCCGATTTGGATGCCCAAATTTCGTTCTTCTAGGTTGAAGCATTCGTTTGCAGTAACAGTTTGAAATTTTAGGTTTCACTCTGTTTTCTCCTATATTGATAGATGTAGTTCGAACTCTAAATCAAACACGATTTGTGCTACCTTCTTGGAACTTGACACAATGCACTAGTTCTGCGTTCTATATCTAAGGGTTGTTTCCTCATGATGTAGCACTAAGCAGTTACTGGTGAAAAACACTATCATTGAAATGGATTGCCCAGCTTCCAAAAAACTACAGTCTCCTGAAACCTCAACATATATTTTTTCATCCAATCATCATGATACTTTCAGGTAATGATCAGGACACAAATCCTACGTGGATGCCCAAATTTCATTCTTTTAGGTTGAAGCATTCGTTTGCAGTAACTGTTAGAATTTTTAGTTTAAATCTGTTTTCTCCTATTTTGATAGATATAGTTCGAACTCTAAATCAAACGTGCTTTGTGCTACCTTCTTGGAACTTGGCGCAATAAACTAGTTCTGTGTTCTATCTCTAAGGGTTGTTTCCTCATGATGTAGCACTAAGCAGTTACTGGTGAAAAACACTTTCTTTGAAATGGATTGCCAAGCTTCCAAAAAACTACAGTCTCCTGAAATCTAAATATATATTTTTTCATCCAGTCTTCATGATACTTTCAGGTTATGATCAGTACACCAATCCCACTTGGATGCCCGAATTTCATTCGTCTAGGTTGAAGCATTCGTTTGCGGTAACAGTTTGAATTTTTAGGTTAAACTCCTTTTTCTCCTATATTGATAGATGTTGTTCGAATTGTAAATCAAACACGGTTTGTGCTAGCTTCCTGACTTGACACAATAAAATAGTTCTACATTCTATATCTAAGGTTTGTTTCCTTTTGATGAAGATTTAAGCAGAGACAAATAGACAACAATTTCATTGAAAGGGGTTGCCAAGCTTCCAAAAAACTAAAGTCTCCTGAAACCTCAACATAAATTTTTTATCCAATCCTCCTGATACTTTCAGGTAATGTTCAGTACACCAATCCGATCTGAATGCCCAAATTCCGTTCTTCCAAGTTGAAGCATTCGTTTGCAGTAACAGTAGGAATTTTTAGGTTTCACTCTGTTTTCTCCTATATTGACAGATGTAGTTCGACTCTAAATCAAACACGGTTTGTGCTAGCTTCTGGTAACATGACAAAATCAAGTAGTTCTATGTTCTATCTCTAAAGTTTGTTTCCTTTGGATGTAGACCAAGCAGAGACTAACGAAAAACACTTTCATTGAAAAGGTTGACAAGCTTCCAAAAAACAACAGTCTCCTGAATTCTCAACATATATTTTTTCATCATATCTTCATGATACTTTCAGGTAATGATCAGTACACCAATCCGATTTGGATGCCCAAATTTCGTTCTTCTAGGTTGAAGCATTCGTTTGCAGTAACAGTTTGAAATTTTAGGTTTCACTCTGTTTTCTCCTATTTTGATAGATGTAGATCGAACTCTAAATCAAACATGGTTTGTGCTACCTTCTTGGAACTTGATGCAATAAACTAGTTCTGAGTTCTATCTCAAATTTTTTTCCTCATGATGTAGCACTAAGCAGTTACTGGTTAAAAACATTTTCATTGAAATGGATTGCCCAGCTTCCAAAAAACTACAGTCTCCTGAAATCTCAACATATATTTTTTCATCCAATCTTCATGATACGTTCAGGTAATGATCAGTACACCAATTCCACTTGGATGCCCAAATTTCATTCTTATAGGATGAAGCATTCGTTTGCAGTGACTGTTAGAATTTTTAGGTTAAACTCTGTTTTCTCCTATTTTGATAGATATAGTTCGAACTTTAAATCAAACGTGCTTTGTGCTACCTTCTTGGAACTTGACGCAATAAACTAGTTCTGTGTTCTATCTCTAAGGGTTGTTTCCTCATGATGTAGCACTAAGCAGTTACTGGTGAAAAACACTTTCATTGAAATGGATTGCCAAGCTTCCAAAAAACTACAGTCTCCTGAAATCACAACATATATTTTTTCATCCAGTCTTCATGATACTTTCAGGTAATGATCAGTACACCAATACCACTTGGATGCCCAAATTTCATTCGTCTAGGATGAAGCATTCGTTTGCAGTGACTGTTTGAATTTTTAGGTTAAACTCTGTTTTCTCCTATTTTGATAGATGTAGGTCGAACTGTAAATCAAACATGGTTTGTGCTACCTTCTTGGAACTTGACGCTTTAAAATAGTTCTACATTCTATCACTAAGGTTTGTTTCCTTTTGATGAAGACCTAAGCAGAGACTAACAGACAACAATTTCATTGAAAGGGGTTGCCAAGCTTCCAAAAAACTACAGTCTCCTGAAACCTCAACATAAATTTTTTATCCAATCTTCCTGATACTTTCAGGTAATGTTCAGTACATCAATCCGATCTGAATGCCCAAATTTCGTTCTTCCAAGTTGAAGCATTCGTTTGCAGTAACAGTTGGAATTTTTAGGTTTCACTCTGTTTTCTCCTATATTGACAGATGTAGTTCGACTCTAAATCAAACACGGTTTGTGCTAGCTTCTTGAAACTAGAAAAAATTAAGTAGTTCTATGTTCTATCTCTAAGGATTGTTTCCTTTGGATGTAGACGAAGCAGAGACTAACGAAAAACACTTTCATTGAAAAGGTTGACAAACTTCCAAAAAACAAGTCTCCTGAAATCTCAACATATATTTTTTCATCATAACTTCATGATACGTTCAGGTAATGATCAGTACACCAATCCGATTTGGATGCCCAAATTTCGTTCTTCTAGGTTGAAGCATTCGTTTGCAGTAACAGTTTGAAATTTTAGGTTTCACTCTGTTTTCTCCTATTTTGATAGATGTAGTTCGAACTCTAAATGAAACACGGTTTGTGCTACCTTCTTGGAACTTGACACAATGCACTAGTTCTCCGTTCTTTCTCTAAGGGTTGTTTCCTCATGATGTAGCACTAAGCAGTTACTGGTGAAAAACACTTTCATTGAAATGGATTGCCCAGCTTCCAAAAAACTACAGTCTCCTGAAATCTCAACATATATTTTTTCATCCAGTCATCATGATACTTTCAGGTAATGATCAGTACACCAATCCCACGTGGATGCCCAAATTTCATTCGTCTAGGTTGAAGTTTCGTTTGCAGTAACTGTTAGAATTTTTAGGTTAAACGCTGTTTTCTCCTATTTTGATAGATGTAGTTCGAACTCTAAATCAAACACGGTTTGTGCTACCTTCTTATACTTGACACAAAAAACTAGTTCTGCGTTCTATCTCTAAGGTTTGTTTCCTCATGATGTAGCTCTAAGCAGATACTGGTGAAAAACACTTTCATTGAAAAGGGTTGCCAAGCGTCCAAAAAACTACAGTCTCCTGAAATATCAACATATATTTTTTCATCCAATCTTCATGATATTTTCAGGTAATAATCAGTTCACCAATCTCACTTGGATGCCCAAATTTCATTTGCCTAGGTTGAAGCATTCGTTTGCGATAACAGTTTGAATTTTTAGGTTAAACTCTGTTTTCTTCTATTTTGATAGATGTCGTTCGAACTCTAAATCAAACATGGTTTGTGCTACCTTCTTGGAACTTGACGCAATAAACTAGTTCAGCGTTCTATCTCTAAGGCTTGCTTCCTCATGATGTAGCACTAAGCAGATACTGGTGAAAAACACTTTCATTGAAATGGGTTGCCAAGCTTCCAAAAAAACTACAGTCTCCTGAAATCTCAACATATATTTTTTCATCATATCTTCATGATACTTTCAGGTAATGATCAGTACACGAATCCGATTTGGATGCCCAAATTTCGTTCTTCTAGGTTGAAGCATTCGTTTGCAGTAACAGTTTGAAATTTTAGGTTTCACTCTGTTTTCTCCTACTTTGATAGATGTAGTTCGAACTCTAAATCAAACACGGTCCGTGCTACCTTCTTGGAACTTGACACAATGCACTAGTTCTCCGTTCTTTCTCTAAGGGTTGTTTCCTCATGATGTAGCACTAAGCAGTTACTGGTGAAAAACACTTTCATTGAAATGGATTGCCCAGCTTCCAAAAAACTACAGTCTCCTGAAATCTCAACATATATTTTTTCATCCAATCATCATGATACTTTCAGGTAATGATCAGTACACTAAACCCAAGTGGATGCCCAAATTTCATTCTTCTAGGTTGAAGCATTCGTTTGCAATAACTGTTAGAATTTTTAGGTTAAAATCTGTTTTTTCCTATTGTGATAGATGTAGTTAGAACTCTAAATCAAACACGGTTTGTGCTACCTTCTTGGAACGTGACACAAAAACTAGTTCTGCGTTCTATCTCTAAGGTTTGTTTCCTCATGATGTAGCTCTAAGCAGATACTGGTGAAAAACACTTTCATTGAAATGGGTTGCCAAGCTTCCAAAAAACTACAGTCTCCTGATCTCAACATATATTTTTTCATCCAATTTTCATGATATTTTCAGGTAATGATCAGTTCAACAATCTCACTTGGATGCCCAAATTTCATTCGCCTACGTTGAAGCATTCGTTTGCGATAACAGTTTGAATTTTTAGGTTAAACTCTGTTTTCTCCTATATTGATAGATGTAGTTCGAACTTAAATCAAACACGGTTCGTGCTAGCTTACTGACTTGACACAATAAAATAGTTCTACATTCTATCTCTAAGGTTTGTTTCCTTTTGATGAACACCTAAGCAGAGACTAACAGACAACAATTTCATTGAAAGGGGTTCCAAAGCTTCCAAAAAACTACAGTATCCTGAAACCTCAACATAATTATTTTATCCAATCTTCCTGATACTTTCAGGTAATGTTCAGTACACCAATCCAATCTGAATGCCCAAATTTCGTTCTTCCAAGTTGAAGCATTCGTTTGCAGTAACATGGAATTTTTAGGTTTCACTCTGTTTTCTCCTATATTGACAGATATAGTTCAACTCTAAATCAAACACGGTTTGTGCTAGCTTCTTGAAAATTGACAAAATCAAGTAGTTCTATGTTCTATCTCTAAGGTTTGTTTCCTTTGGATGTAGACCAAGCAGAGACTAACGAAAAACACTTTCATTGAAAAGGTTGACAAGCTTCCAAAAAACAACAGTCTCCTGAAATCTCAACATATATTTTTTCATCATATCTTCATGATACTTTCAGGTAATGATCAATACACCAATCCGATTTGGATGCCCAAATTTCGTTCTTCTAGGTGCAGCATTCCTTTGCAGTAACAGTTTGAAATTTTAGGTTTCACTCTGTTTTCTCCTATATTGATAGATGTAGTTCGAACTCTAAATCAAACACGATTTGTGCTAGCTTCTTGGAGCTTGACACAAAAAACTAGTTCTGCTTTCTATCTCTACGGTTTGTTTCCTCATGATGTAGCTCTAAGCAGATACTGGTGAAAAACACTTTCATTGAATTGGGATGCCCAGCTTCCAAAAAAAACTACAGTCTCCTGAAATCTCAACATATATTTTTTCATCCAATCTTCATGATACTTTCAGGTAATGATCAGTACACCAATCCGATTTGGATGCCCAAATTTCGTTCTTCTAGGTTGAAGAATTCGTTTGCAGTAACAGTTTGAAATTTCAGGATTCACTCTGTTTTCTCCTATTTTGATAGATGTAGTTCGAACTCTAAATTAAACACGGTTTGTGCTACCTTCTTGCAACTTGACACAATGCACTAGTTCTGCGTTCTATCTCTAAGGGTTGTCTCCTCATGATGTAGCACTAAGCAGTTACTGGTGAAAAACACTTTCCTTGAAATGGATTGCAAAGATTCAAAAAAACTACAGTCTCTTGAAGTCTCAACATATATTTTTTCATCCAATCTTCATGATACTTTCAGGTAATGGTCAGTACACCAATCCCACTTGGATGCCCGAATTTCATTCTTCTAGGATGAATCATTCGTTTGCAGTAACTGTTAGAATTTTAGGTTAAACTCTGTTTTCTCCTATTTTGATAGATGTAGTTCGAACTCTAAATGAAACACGGTTTGTGCTACCTTCTTGGAACTTGACACAATGCACTAGTTCTGTGTTCTATCTGTAAGGTTTGATTCCTCATGATGTAACTCTAAGCAGTTACTGGTGAAAAACACTTTCACTGAAATGGATTGCCAAGCTTCCAGAAAACTACAGTCTCCTGAAATCTCAACATATATTTTTTCATCATATCTTTATGATACTTTCAGGTAATGATCAGTACACCAATCCGATTTGGATGCCCAAATTTCGTTCTTCTAGGTTGAAGCATTCGTTTGCAGTAACAGTTTGAAATTTCAGGTTTCACTCTGTTTTATCCTATTTTGATAGATGTAGTTCGAACTCTAAATCAAACACGGTATGTGCTACCTTCTTGGAACTTGACACAATGCACTAGTTCTGCGTTCTATCTCTAAGGGTTGTTTCCTAATGATGTAGTACTAAGCAGTTACTGGTGAAAAACACTTTCATTGAAATGGATTGCCAAGCTTCCAAAAAACTACAGTCTCCTGAAATCTCAACATATATTTTTTCATCCAATCTTCATGATACTTTCAGGTAATGATCAGTACACCAATCCCACTTGGATGCCCAAATTTCATTCGTCTATGTTGAAGCATTCGTTTGCGGTAACAGTTTGAATTTTTAGGTTAAACTCCTTTTTCTCCTATATTGATAGATGTAGTCGAACTGTAAATCAAACACGGTTTGTGCTAGCTTCCTGACTTGACACAATGAAATAGTTCTACATTCTATCTCTAAGGTTTGTTTCCTTTTGATGAAGACCTAAGCAGAGACTAACAAACAACAATTTATTTGAAAGGGGTTGCCAAGCTTCCAAAAAACTACAGTCTCCTGAAACGTCAACATAAATTTTTTATCCAATCTTCCTGATACTTTCAGGTAATGTTCAGTACACCAATCCGATCTGAATGCCCAAATTTCGTTCTTCCAAGTTGAAGCATTCGTTTGCAGTAACAGTTGGAATTTTTAGGTTTCACTCTGTTTTCTCCTTTATTGACAGATGTAGTTCAACTCTAAATCAAACACGGTTTGTGCTAGTTTCTTGAAACTTGACAACATCAAGTAGTTCTATGTTCTATCTCTAAGGTTTGTTTCCTTTGGATGTAGACCAAGCAGAGACTAACGAAAAACACTTTCATTGAAAAGGTTGACAAGCTTCCAAAAAACAACAGTCTCCTGAAATCTCAACATATATTTTTTCATCATATCTTCATGATATTTTCAGGTAATGATCAGTACACCAATCCGATTTGGATGCCCAAATTTCGTTCTTCTAGGTTGAAGCATTCGTTTGCAGTAACAGTTGAAATTTTAAGTTTCACTCTGATTTCTCCTATTTTGATAGATGTAGTTCGAACTCTAAATCCAACACGATTTGTGCTACCTTCTTGGAAATTGACACAATGCACTAGTTCTGCGTTTTATCACGAAGGGTTGTTTCCTCATGATGTAGCACTAAACAGTTACTGGTGAAAAACACTTTAATTGAAATGGATTGCCAAGATTCCAAAAAAACTACAGTCTCCCGAAATCTCAACATATATTTTTTCATCCAATCTTCATGATACTTTCAGGAAATGATCAGTACACCAATCTTACTTGGATGCCCAAATTTCATTCTTCTAGGATGAAGCATTCGTTTGCAGTGACTGTTAGAATTTTTAGGTTTCACTCTGTTTTCTCGTATATTGACAGATGTAGTTCGACTCTAAATCAAACACGGTTTGTGCTAGCTTCTTGAAACTTGACAAAATCAAGTAGTTCCATGTTCTATCTCAAAGGTTTGTTTCCTTTGGATGTAGACTAAGCAGAGACTAACGAAAAACACTTTCATTGAAAAGGTTGACTAGCTTCCAAGAAACAACAGTCTCCTGAAATCTCAACATATATTTTTTATCATATCTTCATGATACTTTCAGGTAATGATCAGTACACAAATGTGATTTGGATGCCCAAATTTCGCTCTTCTAGGTTGAAGCATTCGTTTGCAGTAACAGATGGAAATTTTAGGTTTCATTCTGTTTTCTCCTATTTTGATAGATGTAGTTCGAACTCTAAATCAAACATGTTTTGTGCTACCTTCTTGCAACCTGAAACAATGCACTAGTTCTGCGTTCTATTTCTAAGGGTTGTTTCCTCATGATGTAGCACTAAGCAGTTACTGGTGAAAAACACTTTCATTGAAATGGATTGCCAAGCTTCCAAAAAACGACAGTCTCCTGAAACCTCAACATAAATTTTTTATCCAATCCTCCTGATACTTTCAGGTAATGTTCAGTACACCAATCCGATCTGAATGCCCAAATTCCGTTCTTCCATGTTGAAGCATTCGTTTGCAATAACAGTTGGAATTTTTAGATTTCACTCTGTTTTCTCCTATATTGACAGATGTTGTTCGACTCTAAATCAAACACGGTTTGTTCTAGCTTCTTGAAACTTGACAAAATCAACTAGTTCCATGTTCTATCTCTAAGGTTTGTTTCCTTTGGATGTAGACCAAGCAGAGACTAATGAAAAACACTTTCATTGAAAAGGTTGACAACCTTCCAAAAAACAAGTCTCCTGAAATTTCAACATATATTTTTTCATCATACCTTCATGATACTTTCAGGTAATGATCAGTAAACCAATCCCACGTAGATGCCCAAATTTCATTCTTCTAGGTTGAAGCATTCGTTTGCAGTAACTGTTAGAATTTTTAGGTTAAATTCTGTTTTCTCCTATTTTGATAGATGTAGTTCAAACTCTAAATCAAACACGGTTTGTGCTACCTTCTTGGAACTTGACACAAAAAACTAGTTCTGCGTTCTATCTCTAAGGTTTGTTTCCTCATGATGTAGCACTAAGCAGATACTGGTGAAAAACACTTTCATGGAAATGGGTTGCCAAGCTTCCAAAAAACTACAGTCTCCTGAAATCTCAACATATATTTTTTCATCATATCTTCATGATACTTTCAGGTAATGATCAATACACCAATCCGATTTGGATGCCCAAATTTCGTTCTTCTAGGTGCAGCATTCCTTTGCAGTAACAGTTTGAAATTTTAGGTTTCACTCTGTTTTCTCCTATATTGATAGATGTAGTTCGAACTCTAAATCAAACACGATTTGTGCTAGCTTCTTGGAGCTTGACACAAAAAACTAGTTCTGCTTTCTATCTCTACGGTTTGTTTCCTCATGATGTAGCTCTAAGCAGATACTGGTGAAAAACACTTTCATTGAATTGGGATGCCCAGCTTCCAAAAAAAACTACAGTCTCCTGAAATCTCAACATATATTTTTTCATCCAATCTTCATGATACTTTCAGGTAATGATCAGTACACCAATCCGATTTGGATGCCCAAATTTCGTTCTTCTAGGTTGAAGAATTCGTTTGCAGTAACAGTTTGAAATTTCAGGATTCACTCTGTTTTCTCCTATTTTGATAGATGTAGTTCGAACTCTAAATTAAACACGGTTTGTGCTACCTTCTTGCAACTTGACACAATGCACTAGTTCTGCGTTCTATCTCTAAGGGTTGTCTCCTCATGATGTAGCACTAAGCAGTTACTGGTGAAAAACACTTTCCTTGAAATGGATTGCAAAGATTCAAAAAAACTACAGTCTCTTGAAGTCTCAACATATATTTTTTCATCCAATCTTCATGATACTTTCAGGTAATGGTCAGTACACCAATCCCACTTGGATGCCCGAATTTCATTCTTCTAGGATGAATCATTCGTTTGCAGTAACTGTTAGAATTTTAGGTTAAACTCTGTTTTCTCCTATTTTGATAGATGTAGTTCGAACTCTAAATGAAACACGGTTTGTGCTACCTTCTTGGAACTTGACACAATGCACTAGTTCTGTGTTCTATCTGTAAGGTTTGATTCCTCATGATGTAACTCTAAGCAGTTACTGGTGAAAAACACTTTCACTGAAATGGATTGCCAAGCTTCCAGAAAACTACAGTCTCCTGAAATCTCAACATATATTTTTTCATCATATCTTTATGATACTTTCAGGTAATGATCAGTACACCAATCCGATTTGGATGCCCAAATTTCGTTCTTCTAGGTTGAAGCATTCGTTTGCAGTAACAGTTTGAAATTTCAGGTTTCACTCTGTTTTATCCTATTTTGATAGATGTAGTTCGAACTCTAAATCAAACACGGTATGTGCTACCTTCTTGGAACTTGACACAATGCACTAGTTCTGCGTTCTATCTCTAAGGGTTGTTTCCTAATGATGTAGTACTAAGCAGTTACTGGTGAAAAACACTTTCATTGAAATGGATTGCCAAGCTTCCAAAAAACTACAGTCTCCTGAAATCTCAACATATATTTTTTCATCCAATCTTCATGATACTTTCAGGTAATGATCAGTACACCAATCCCACTTGGATGCCCAAATTTCATTCGTCTATGTTGAAGCATTCGTTTGCGGTAACAGTTTGAATTTTTAGGTTAAACTCCTTTTTCTCCTATATTGATAGATGTAGTCGAACTGTAAATCAAACACGGTTTGTGCTAGCTTCCTGACTTGACACAATGAAATAGTTCTACATTCTATCTCTAAGGTTTGTTTCCTTTTGATGAAGACCTAAGCAGAGACTAACAAACAACAATTTATTTGAAAGGGGTTGCCAAGCTTCCAAAAAACTACAGTCTCCTGAAACCTCAACATAAATTTTTTATCCAATCTTCCTGATACTTTCAGGTAATGTTCAGTACACCAATCCGATCTGAATGCCCAAATTTCGTTCTTCCAAGTTGAAGCATTCGTTTGCAGTAACAGTTGGAATTTTTAGGTTTCACTCTGTTTTCTCCTTTATTGACAGATGTAGTTCAACTCTAAATCAAACACGGTTTGTGCTAGTTTCTTGAAACTTGACAACATCAAGTAGTTCTATGTTCTATCTCTAAGGTTTGTTTCCTTTGGATGTAGACCAAGCAGAGACTAACGAAAAACACTTTCATTGAAAAGGTTGACAAGCTTCCAAAAAACAACAGTCTCCTGAAATCTCAACATATATTTTTTCATCATATCTTCATGATATTTTCAGGTAATGATCAGTACACCAATCCGATTTGGATGCCCAAATTTCGTTCTTCTAGGTTGAAGCATTCGTTTGCAGTAACAGTTGAAATTTTAAGTTTCACTCTGATTTCTCCTATTTTGATAGATGTAGTTCGAACTCTAAATCCAACACGATTTGTGCTACCTTCTTGGAAATTGACACAATGCACTAGTTCTGCGTTTTATCACGAAGGGTTGTTTCCTCATGATGTAGCACTAAACAGTTACTGGTGAAAAACACTTTAATTGAAATGGATTGCCAAGATTCCAAAAAAACTACAGTCTCCCGAAATCTCAACATATATTTTTTCATCCAATCTTCATGATACTTTCAGGAAATGATCAGTACACCAATCTTACTTGGATGCCCAAATTTCATTCTTCTAGGATGAAGCATTCGTTTGCAGTGACTGTTAGAATTTTTAGGTTTCACTCTGTTTTCTCGTATATTGACAGATGTAGTTCGACTCTAAATCAAACACGGTTTGTGCTAGCTTCTTGAAACTTGACAAAATCAAGTAGTTCCATGTTCTATCTCAAAGGTTTGTTTCCTTTGGATGTAGACTAAGCAGAGACTAACGAAAAACACTTTCATTGAAAAGGTTGACTAGCTTCCAAGAAACAACAGTCTCCTGAAATCTCAACATATATTTTTTATCATATCTTCATGATACTTTCAGGTAATGATCAGTACACAAATGTGATTTGGATGCCCAAATTTCGCTCTTCTAGGTTGAAGCATTCGTTTGCAGTAACAGATGGAAATTTTAGGTTTCATTCTGTTTTCTCCTATTTTGATAGATGTAGTTCGAACTCTAAATCAAACATGTTTTGTGCTACCTTCTTGCAACCTGAAACAATGCACTAGTTCTGCGTTCTATTTCTAAGGGTTGTTTCCTCATGATGTAGCACTAAGCAGTTACTGGTGAAAAACACTTTCATTGAAATGGATTGCCAAGCTTCCAAAAAACGACAGTCTCCTGAAACCTCAACATAAATTTTTTATCCAATCCTCCTGATACTTTCAGGTAATGTTCAGTACACCAATCCGATCTGAATGCCCAAATTCTGTTCTTCCATGTTGAAGCATTCGTTTGCAATAACAGTTGGAATTTTTAGATTTCACTCTGTTTTCTCCTATATTGACAGATGTTGTTCGACTCTAAATCAAACACGGTTTGTTCTAGCTTCTTGAAACTTGACAAAATCAACTAGTTCCATGTTCTATCTCTAAGGTTTGTTTCCTTTGGATGTAGACCAAGCAGAGACTAATGAAAAACACTTTCATTGAAAAGGTTGACAACCTTCCAAAAAACAAGTCTCCTGAAATTTCAACATATATTTTTTCATCATACCTTCATGATACTTTCAGGTAATGATCAGTAAACCAATCCCACGTAGATGCCCAAATTTCATTCTTCTAGGTTGAAGCATTCGTTTGCAGTAACTGTTAGAATTTTTAGGTTAAATTCTGTTTTCTCCTATTTTGATAGATGTAGTTCAAACTCTAAATCAAACACGGTTTGTGCTACCTTCTTGGAACTTGACACAAAAAACTAGTTCTGCGTTCTATCTCTAAGGTTTGTTTCCTCATGATGTAGCACTAAGCAGATACTGGTGAAAAACACTTTCATGGAAATGGGTTGCCAAGCTTCCAAAAAACTACAGTCTCCTGAAATCTCAACATATATTTTTTCATCCAATCTTCATGATATTTTCAGGTAATGATCAGTTCACCAGTCTCACTTGGATGCCCAAATTTCATTCTTCTAGGATGAAGCATTCGTTTGCAGTAACTGTTAGAATTTTTAGGTTAAACTCTGTTTTCTCCTATTTTGATAGATGTAGTTCGAACTCTAAATCAAACACGTTTTGTGCTAGCTTCCTGACTTGACACAATAAAATAGTTCTACATTCTATCTCTAAGGTTTGTTTCCTTTTGATTAAGACCTAAGCAGAGACTAACAGACAACAATTTCATTGAAAGGGGTTGCAAAGCTTCCAAAAAACTAGTCTCCTGAAACCTCAACATAAATTTTTTATCCAATCTTCCTGATACTTTCAGGTAATGTTCAGTACACCAATCCGATCTGAATGCCCAAATTTCGTTCTTCCAAGTTGAAGCATTCGTTTGCAGTAATAGTTGGAATTTTTAGGTTTCACTCTGTTTTCTCCTATATTGACAGATGTAGTTCAACTCTAAATCAAACACGGTTTGTGCTAGCTTCTTGAAACTGACAAAATCAAGTAGTTCTATGTTCTATCTCTAAGGTTTGTTTCCTTTGGATGTAGACCAAGCAGAGACTAACGAAAAACACTTTCATTGAAAAGGTTGACAAGCTTCCAAAAAACAGCAGTCTCCTGAAATATCAACATATATTTTTTCATCATATCTTCATGATACTTTCAGGTAATGATCAGTACACCAATCCGATTTGGATGCCCAAATTTCGTTATTCTATGTTGAAACATTCGTTTGCAGTAACAGTTTGAAATTTCAGGTTTCACTCTGTTTTCTCCTATTTTGATAGATGTAGTTCGAACTCTAAATCAAACACGGTTTGTGCTACCTTCTTGCAACTTGACACAATGCACTAGTTCTGCGTTCTATCTCTAAAGGTTGTCTCCTCATGATGTAGCACTAAGCAGTTACTGGTGAAAAACACTTTCATTGAAATGGATTGCCAAGATTCCAAAAAAACTACAGTCTCCTGAAATCTCAACATATATTTTTTCATCCAATCTTCATGATACTTTCAGGTAATGGTCAGTACACCAATCCCACTTGGATGCCCTAATTTCATTCTTCTAGGATGAAGCATTCGTTTGCAGTAACTGTTAGAATTTTTAGGTTAAACTCTGTTTTCTCCTATTTTGATAGATGTACTTCGAACTCTAAATCAAACACGGTTTGTGATACCTTCTTGGAACTTGACACAATGCACTAGTTCTGCGTTCTATCTGTAAGGTTTGATTCCTCATGATGTAGCACTAAGCAGTTACTGGTGAAAAACACTTTCACTGAAATGGATTGCCAAGCTCCCAAAAAACTACAGTCTCCTGAAATCTCAACATGTATTTTTTCATCATATCTTTATGATACTTTCAGGTAATGATCAGTACACCAATCCGATTTGGATGCCCAAATTTCGTTCTTCTAGGTTGAAGAATTCGTTTTCAGTAACAGTTTGAATTTTCAGGTTTTACTCTGTTTTCTCCTATATTGATAGATGTAGTTCGAACTCTAAATCAAACACGGAATGTGCTACCTTCTTGGAACTTGACACAATGCACTATTTCTGCGTTCTATCTCGTATGGTTGTTTCCTCATGATTTAGGACTAAGCAGTTACTGGTGAAAAACACTTTCATTGAAATGGATTGCCAAGCTTCCAAAAAACTACAGTCTCCTGAAATCTCAACATATATTTTTTCATCCAATCTTCATGATACTTTCAGGTAATGATCAGTACACCAATCCCACTTGGATGCCCAAATTCCATTCGTCTAGGTTGAAGCATTCGTTTGCGGTAACAGTTTGAATTTTTAGGTTAAACTCCTTTTTCTCCTATATTGATAGATGTAGTCGAACTGTAAATCAAACACGGTTTGTGCTAGCTTCCTGACTTGACACAATAAAATAGTTCTACATTCTATCTCTAAGGTTTGTTTCCTTTTGATGAAGACCTAAGCAGAGACTAACAAACAACAGTTTATTTGAAAGGGCTTGCCAAGCTTCCAAAAAACTACAGTCTCCTGAAACCTCAACATAAATTTTTTATCCAATCTTCCTGATACTTTCAGGTAATGTTCAGTACACCAATCCGATCTGAATGCCCAAATTTCGTTCTTCCAAGTTGAAGCATTCGTTTGCAGTAACAGTTGGAATTTTTAGGTTTCACTCTGTTTTCTCCTTTATTGACAGATGTAGTTCAACTCTAAATCAAACACGGTTTGTGCTAGCTTCTTGAAACTTGACAAAATCAAGTAGTTCTATGTTCTATCTCTAAGGTTTGTTTCCTTTGGATGTAGACCAAGCAGAGACTAACGAAAAACATTTTCATTGATAAGGTTGACAAGCTTCCAAAAAAAAACAGTCTCCTGAAATCCCAACATATATTTTTTCATCATATCTTCATGATACTTTCAGGTAATGATCAGTACACCAATCCGATTTGGATGCCCAAATTTCGTTCTTCTAGGTTGAAGCATTCGTTTGCAGTAACTGTTAGAATTTTTAGGTTAAACACTGTTTTCTCCTATTTTGATAGATGTAGTTCGAACTCTAAATCAAACACGGTTTGTGCTACCTTCTTGGAACTTGACACAATGCACTAGTTCTGCGTTCTATCTGTAAGGTTTGATTCCTCATGATGTAGCACTAAGCAGTTACTGGTGAAAAACACTTTCACTGAAATGGATTGCCAAGCTCCCAAAAAACTACAGTCTCCTGAAATCTCAACATATATTTTTTCATCCAATCTTCATGATACTTTCAGGTAATGATCAGTACACCAATCCCACATGGATGCCCAAATTTCGTTCATCTAGGTTGAAGCATTCGTTTGCAGTAACAGTTGGAAATTTTAGGTTTCACTCTGTTTTCTCTTATATTGATAGATGTAGTTCGAACTCTAAATCAAACACGATTTGTGCTAGCTTCTTGGAGCTTGACACAAAAAACTAGTTCTGCATTCTATCTCTAAGGTTTGTTTCCTCATGATGTAGCTCTAAGCAGATACTGGTGAAAAACACTTTCATTGAAATGGGTTGCCAAGCTTCCAAAAAAACTACAGTCTCCTGAAATATCAACATATATTTTTTCATCCAATCTTCATGATACTTTCAGGTAATGATCAGTACACCAATCCGATTTGGATGCCAAAATTTCGTTCTTCTAGGTTGAAGCATTCATTTGCAGTAACAGTTGGAAATTTTAGGTTTCACTCTGTTTTCTCCTATATTGATAGATGTAGTTCGAACTCTAAATCAAACACGGTTTGTGCTACCTTCTTGGAACTTGACACAAACACTAGTTCTGCGTTTTATCACGAAGGGTTGTTTCCTCATGATGTAGCACTAAGCAGTTACGGGTGAAAAACACTTTCATTGAAATGGATTGCCAAGCTTCCAAAAAACTACAGTCTCCTGAAATCTCAACATATACTTTTTCATCCAATCTTCATGATACTTTCAGGTAATGATCAGTACACCAATCCCACTTGGATGCCCAAATTTCATTCGTCTAGGTTGAAGCATTCGTTTGCGGTAACAGTTTGAATTTTTAGGTTAAACTCCTTTTTCTCCTATATTGATAGATGTAGTCGAACTGTAAATCAAACACGGTTTTTGCTAGCTTCCTGACTTGACACAATGAAATAGTTCTACATTATATCTCTAAGGTTTGTTTCCATTTGATGAAGACCTAAGCAGAGACTAACAAACAACAATTTATTTGAAAGGGGTTGCCAAGCTTCCAAAAAACTACAGTCTCCTGAAACCTCAACATAAATTTTTTATCCAATCTTCCTGATACTTTCAGGTAATGTTCAGTACACCAATCCGATCTGAATGCCCAAATTTCGTTCTTCCAAGTTGAAGCATTCGTTTGCAGTAATAGTTGGAATTTTTAGGTTTCACTCTGTTTTCTCCTATATTGACAGATGTAGTTCAACTCTAAATCAAACAGGGTTTGTGCTAGCTTCTTGAAACTGACAAAATCAAGTAGTTCTATGTTCTATCTCTAAGGTTTGTTTCCTTTGGATGTAGACCAAGCAGAGACTAACGAAAAACACTTTTATTGAAAAGGTTGACAAGCTTCCAAAAAACAGCAGTCTCCTGAAATATCAACATATATTTTTTCATCATATCTTCATGATACTTTCAGGTAATGATCAGTACACCAATCCGATTTGGATGCCCAAATTTCGTTCTTCTATGTTGAAACATTCGTTTGCAGTAACAGTTTGAAATTTCAGGTTTCACTCTGTTTTCTCCTATTTTGATAGATGTAGTTCGAACTCTAAATCAAACACGGTTTGTGCTACCTTCTTGCAACTTGACACAATGCACTAGTTCTGCGTTCTATCTCTAAAGGTTGTCTCCTCATGATGTAGCACTAAGCAGTTACTGGTGAAAAACACTTTCATTGAAATGGATTGCCAAGATTCCAAAAAAACTACAGTCTCCTGAAATCTCAACATATATTTTTTCATCCAAACTTCATGATACTTTCAGGTAATGGTCAGTACACCAATCCCACTTGGATGCCCTAATTTCATTCTTCTAGGATGAAGCATTCGTTTGCAGTAACTGTTAGAATTTTTAGGTTAAACTCTGTTTTCTCCTATTTTGATAGATGTAGTTCGAACTCTAAATCAAACACGGTTTGTGATACCTTCTTGGAACTTGACACAATGCACTAGTTCTGCGTTCTATCTGTAAGGTTTGATTCCTCATGATGTAGCACTAAGCAGTTACTGGTGAAAAACACTTTCACTGAAATGGATTGCCAAGCTCCCAAAAAACTACAGTCTCCTGAAATCTCAACATGTATTTTTTCATCATATCTTTATGATACTTTCAGGTAATGATCAGTACACCAATCCGATTTGGATGCCCAAATTTCGTTCTTCTAGGTTGAAGAATTCGTTTTCAGTAACAGTTTGAATTTTCAGGTTTTACTCTGTTTTCTCCTATATTGATAGATGTAGTTCGAACTCTAAATCAAACACGGAATGTGCTACCTTCTTGGAACTTGACACAATGCACTATTTCTGCGTTCTATCTCGTATGGTTGTTTCCTCATGATTTAGGACTAAGCAGTTACTGGTGAAAAACACTTTCATTGAAATGGATTGCCAAGCTTCCAAAAAACTACAGTCTCCTGAAATCTCAACATATATTTTTTCATCCAATCTTCATGATACTTTCAGGTAATGATCAGTACACCAATCCCACTTGGATGCCCAAATTCCATTCGTCTAGGTTGAAGCATTCGTTTGCGGTAACAGTTTGAATTTTTAGGTTAAACTCCTTTTTCTCCTATATTGATAGATGTAGTCGAACTGTAAATCAAACACGGTTTGTGCTAGCTTCCTGACTTGACACAATAAAATAGTTCTACATTCTATCTCTAAGGTTTGTTTCCTTTTGATGAAGACCTAAGCAGAGACTAACAAACAACAGTTTATTTGAAAGGGCTTGCCAAGCTTCCAAAAAACTACAGTCTCCTGAAACCTCAACATAAATTTTTTATCCAATCTTCCTGATACTTTCAGGTAATGTTCAGTACACCAATCCGATCTGAATGCCCAAATTTCGTTCTTCCAAGTTGAAGCATTCGTTTGCAGTAACAGTTGGAATTTTTAGGTTTCACTCTGTTTTCTCCTTTATTGACAGATGTAGTTCAACTCTAAATCAAACACGGTTTGTGCTAGCTTCTTGAAACTTGACAAAATCAAGTAGTTCTATGTTCTATCTCTAAGGTTTGTTTCCTTTGGATGTAGACCAAGCAGAGACTAACGAAAAACATTTTCATTGATAAGGTTGACAAGCTTCCAAAAAAAAACAGTCTCCTGAAATCCCAACATATATTTTTTCATCATATCTTCATGATACTTTCAGGTAATGATCAGTACACCAATCCGATTTGGATGCCCAAATTTCGTTCTTCTAGGTTGAAGCATTCGTTTGCAGTAACTGTTAGAATTTTTAGGTTAAACACTGTTTTCTCCTATTTTGATAGATGTAGTTCGAACTCTAAATCAAACACGGTTTGTGCTACCTTCTTGGAACTTGACACAATGCACTAGTTCTGCGTTCTATCTGTAAGGTTTGATTCCTCATGATGTAGCACTAAGCAGTTACTGGTGAAAAACACTTTCACTGAAATGGATTGCCAAGCTCCCAAAAAACTACAGTCTCCTGAAATCTCAACATATATTTTTTCATCCAATCTTCATGATACTTTCAGGTAATGATCAGTACACCAATCCCACATGGATGCCCAAATTTCGTTCATCTAGGTTGAAGCATTCGTTTGCAGTAACAGTTGGAAATTTTAGGTTTCACTCTGTTTTCTCTTATATTGATAGATGTAGTTCGAACTCTAAATCAAACACGATTTGTGCTAGCTTCTTGGAGCTTGACACAAAAAACTAGTTCTGCATTCTATCTCTAAGGTTTGTTTCCTCATGATGTAGCTCTAAGCAGATACTGGTGAAAAACACTTTCATTGAAATGGGTTGCCAAGCTTCCAAAAAAACTACAGTCTCCTGAAATATCAACATATATTTTTTCATCCAATCTTCATGATACTTTCAGGTAATGATCAGTACACCAATCCGATTTGGATGCCAAAATTTCGTTCTTCTAGGTTGAAGCATTCATTTGCAGTAACAGTTGGAAATTTTAGGTTTCACTCTGTTTTCTCCTATATTGATAGATGTAGTTCGAACTCTAAATCAAACACGGTTTGTGCTACCTTCTTGGAACTTGACACAAACACTAGTTCTGCGTTTTATCACGAAGGGTTGTTTCCTCATGATGTAGCACTAAGCAGTTACGGGTGAAAAACACTTTCATTGAAATGGATTGCCAAGCTTCCAAAAAACTACAGTCTCCTGAAATCTCAACATATACTTTTTCATCCAATCTTCATGATACTTTCAGGTAATGATCAGTACACCAATCCCACTTGGATGCCCAAATTTCATTCGTCTAGGTTGAAGCATTCGTTTGCGGTAACAGTTTGAATTTTTAGGTTAAACTCCTTTTTCTCCTATATTGATAGATGTAGTCGAACTGTAAATCAAACACGGTTTTTGCTAGCTTCCTGACTTGACACAATGAAATAGTTCTACATTATATCTCTAAGGTTTGTTTCCATTTGATGAAGACCTAAGCAGAGACTAACAAACAACAATTTATTTGAAAGGGGTTGCCAAGCTTCCAAAAAACTACAGTCTCCTGAAACCTCAACATAAATTTTTTATCCAATCTTCCTGATACTTTCAGGTAATGTTCAGTACACCAATCCGATCTGAATGCCCAAATTTCGTTCTTCCAAGTTGAAGCATTCGTTTGCAGTAATAGTTGGAATTTTTAGGTTTCACTCTGTTTTCTCCTATATTGACAGATGTAGTTCAACTCTAAATCAAACAGGGTTTGTGCTAGCTTCTTGAAACTGACAAAATCAAGTAGTTCTATGTTCTATCTCTAAGGTTTGTTTCCTTTGGATGTAGACCAAGCAGAGACTAACGAAAAACACTTTTATTGAAAAGGTTGACAAGCTTCCAAAAAACAGCAGTCTCCTGAAATATCAACATATATTTTTTCATCATATCTTCATGATACTTTCAGGTAATGATCAGTACACCAATCCGATTTGGATGCCCAAATTTCGTTCTTCTATGTTGAAACATTCGTTTGCAGTAACAGTTTGAAATTTCAGGTTTCACTCTGTTTTCTCCTATTTTGATAGATGTAGTTCGAACTCTAAATCAAACACGGTTTGTGCTACCTTCTTGCAACTTGACACAATGCACTAGTTCTGCGTTCTATCTCTAAAGGTTGTCTCCTCATGATGTAGCACTAAGCAGTTACTGGTGAAAAACACTTTCATTGAAATGGATTGCCAAGATTCCAAAAAACTACAGTCTCCTGAAATCTCAACATATATTTTTTCATCCAAACTTCATGATACTTTCAGGTAATGGTCAGTACACCAATCCCACTTGGATGCCCTAATTTCATTCTTCTAGGATGAAGCATTCGTTTGCAGTAACTGTTAGAATTTTTAGGTTAAACTCTGTTTTCTCCTATTTTGATAGATGTAGTTCGAACTCTAAATCAAACACGGTTTGTGATACCTTCTTGGAACTTGACACAATGCACTAGTTCTGCGTTCTATCTGTAAGGTTTGATTCCTCATGATGTAGCACTAAGCAGTTACTGGTGAAAAACACTTTCACTGAAATGGATTGCCAAGCTCCCAAAAAACTACAGTCTCCTGAAATCTCAACATGTATTTTTTCATCATATCTTTATGATACTTTCAGGTAATGATCAGTACACCAATCCGATTTGGATGCCCAAATTTCGTTCTTCTAGGTTGAAGAATTCGTTTTCAGTAACAGTTTGAATTTTCAGGTTTTACTCTGTTTTCTCCTATATTGATAGATGTAGTTCGAACTCTAAATCAAACACGGAATGTGCTACCTTCTTGGAACTTGACACAATGCACTAGTTCTGCGTTCTATCTCGTATGGTTGTTTCCTCATGATTTAGGACTAAGCAGTTACTGGTGAAAAACACTTTCATTGAAATGGATTGCCAAGCTTCCAAAAAACTACAGTCTCCTGAAATCTCAACATATATTTTTTCATCCAATCTTCATGATACTTTCAGGTAATGATCAGTACACCAATCCCACTTGGATGCCCAAATTCCATTCGTCTAGGTTGAAGCATTCGTTTGCGGTAACAGTTTGAATTTTTAGGTTAAACTCCTTTTTCTCCTATATTGATAGATGTAGTCGAACTGTAAATCAAACACGGTTTGTGCTAGCTTCCTGACTTGACACAATAAAATAGTTCTACATTCTATCTCTAAGGTTTGTTTCCTTTTGATGAAGACCTAAGCAGAGACTAACAAACAACAGTTTATTTGAAAGGGGTTGCCAAGCTTCCAAAAAACTACAGTCTCCTGAAACCTCAACATAAATTTTTTATCCAATCTTCCTGATACTTTCAGGTAATGTTCAGTACACCAATCCGATCTGAATGCCCAAATTTCGTTCTTCCAAGTTGAAGCATTCGTTTGCAGTAACAGTTGGAATTTTTAGGTTTCACTCTGTTTTCTCCTTTATTGACAGATGTAGTTCAACTCTAAATCAAACACGGTTTGTGCTAGCTTCTTGAAACTTGACAAAATCAAGTAGTTCTATGTTCTATCTCTAAGGTTTGTTTCCTTTGGATGTAGACCAAGCAGAGACTAACGAAAAACATTTTCATTGATAAGGTTGACAAGCTTCCAAAAAACCACCGTCTCCTGAAATCCCAACATATATTTTTTCATCATATCTTCATGATACTTTCAGGTAATGATCAGTACACCAATCCGATTTGGATGCCCAAATTTCGTTCTTCTAGGTTGAAGCATTCGTTTGCAGTAACTGTTAGAATTTTTAGGTTAAACACTGTTTTCTCCTATTTTGATAGATGTAGTTCGAACTCTAAATCAAACACGGTTTGTGCTACCTTCTTGGAACTTGACACAATGCACTAGTTCTGCGTTCTATCTGTAAGGTTTGATTCCTCATGATGTAGCACTAAGCAGTTACTGGTGAAAAACACTTTCACTGAAATGGATTGCCAAGCTCCCAAAAAACTACAGTCTCCTGAAATCTCAACATATATTTTTTCATCCAATCTTCATGATACTTTCAGGTAATGATCAGTACACCAATCCCACATGGATGCCCAAATTTCGTTCATCTAGGTTGAAGCATTCGTTTGCAGTAACAGTTGGAAATTTTAGGTTTCACTCTGTTTTCTCTTATATTGATAGATGTAGTTCGAACTCTAAATCAAACACGATTTGTGCTAGCTTCTTGGAGCTTGACACAAAAAACTAGTTCTGCGTTCTATCTCTAAGGTTTGTTTCCTCATGATGTAGCTCTAAGCAGATACTGGTGAAAAACACTTTCATTGAAATGGGTTGCCCAGCTTCCAAAAAAACTACAGTCTCCTGAAATATCAACATATATTTTTTCATCCAATCTTCATGATACTTTCAGGTAATGATCAGTACACCAATCCGATTTGGATGCCAAAATTTCGTTCTTCTAGGTTGAAGCATTCATTTGCAGTAACAGTTGGAAATTTTAGGTTTCACTCTGTTTTCTCCTATATTGATAGATGTAGTTCGAACTCTAAATCAAACACGGTTTGTGCTACCTTCTTGGAACTTGACACAATGCACTAGTTCTGCGTTTTATCACGAAGGGTTGTTTCCTCATGATGTAGCACTAAGCAGTTACGGGTGAAAAACACTTTCATTGAAATGGATTGCCAAGCTTCCAAAAAACTACAGTCTCCTGAAATCTCAACATATACTTTTTCATCCAATCTTCATGATACTTTCAGGTAATGATCAGTACACCAATCCCACTTGGATGCCCAAATTTCATTCGTCTAGGTTGAAGCATTCGTTTGCGGTAACAGTTTGAATTTTTAGGTTAAACTCCTTTTTCTCCTATATTGATAGATGTAGTTCGAACTGTAAATCAAACACGGTTTGTGCTAGCTTCCTGACTTGACACAATAAAATAGTTCTACATTCTATCTCTAAGGTTTGTTTCCTTTTGATGAAGACCTAAGCAGAGACTAACAGACAACAATTTCATTGAAAGGGGTTGCCAAGCTTCCAAAAAACTACAGTCTCCTGAAACCTCAACATAAATTTTTTATCCAATCTTCCTGATACTTTCAGGTAATGTTCAGTACACCAATCCGATCTGAATGCCCAAATTTCGTTCTTCCAAGTTGAAGCATTCGTTTGCAGTAATAGTTGGAATTTTTAGGTTTCACTCTGTTTTCTCCTATATTGACAGATGTAGTTCAACTCTAAATCAAATACGGTTTGTGCTAGCTTCTTGAAACTGACAAAATCAAGTAGTTCTATGTTCTATCTCTAAGGTTTGTTTCCTTTGGATGTAGACCAAGCAGAGACTAACGAAAAACACTTTTATTGAAAAGGTTGACAAGCTTCCAAAAAACAGCAGTCTCCTGAAATATCAACATATATTTTTTCATCATATCTTCATGATACTTTCAGGTAATGATCAGTACACCAATCCGATTTGGATGCCCAAATTTCGTTCTTCTATGTTGAAACATTCGTTTGCAGTAACAGTTTGAAATTTCAGGTTTCACTCTGTTTTCTCCTATTTTGATAGATGTAGTTCGAACTCTAAATCAAACACGGTTTGTGCTACCTTCTTGCAACTTGACACAATGCACTAGTTCTGCGTTCTATCTCTAAAGGTTGTCTCCTCATGATGTAGCACTAAGCAGTTACTGGTGAAAAACACTTTCATTGAAATGGATTGCCAAGATTCCAAAAAAACTACAGTCTCCTGAAATCTCAACATATATTTTTTCATCCAAACTTCATGATACTTTCAGGTAATGGTCAGTACACCAATCCCACTTGGATGCCCAAATTTCATTCTTCTAGGATGAAGCATTCGTTTGCAGTAACTGTTAGAATTTTTAGGTTAAACTCTGTTTTCTCCTATTTTGATAGATGTAGTTCGAACTCTAAATCAAACACGGTTTGTGATACCTTCTTGGAACTTGACACAATGCACTAGTTCTGCGTTCTATCTGTAAGGTTTGATTCCTCATGATGTAGCACTAAGCAGTTACTGGTGAAAAACACTTTCACTGAAATGGATTGCCAAGCTCCCAAAAAACTACAGTCTCCTGAAATCTCAACATGTATTTTTTCATCATATCTTTATGATACTTTCAGGTAATGATCAGTACACCAATCCGATTTGGATGCCCAAATTTCGTTCTTCTAGGTTGAAGAATTCGTTTTCAGTAACAGTTTGAATTTTCAGGTTTTACTCTGTTTTCTCCTATATTGATAGATGTAGTTCGAACTCTAAATCAAACACGGAATGTGCTACCTTCTTGGAACTTGACACAATGCACTAGTTCTGCGTTCTATCTCGTATGGTTGTTTCCTCATGATTTAGGACTAAGCAGTTACTGGTGAAAAACACTTTCATTGAAATGGATTGCCAAGCTTCCAAAAAACTACAGTCTCCTGAAATCTCAACATATATTTTTTCATCCAATCTTCATGATACTTTCAGGTAATGATCAGTACACCAATCCCACTTGGATGCCCAAATTCCATTCGTCTAGGTTGAAGCATTCGTTTGCGGTAACAGTTTGAATTTTTAGGTTAAACTCCTTTTTCTCCTATATTGATAGATGTAGTCGAACTGTAAATCAAACACGGTTTGTGCTAGCTTCCTGACTTGACACAATAAAATAGTTCTACATTCTATCTCTAAGGTTTGTTTCCTTTTGATGAAGACCTAAGCAGAGACTAACAAACAACAGTTTATTTGAAAGGGGTTGCCAAGCTTCCAAAAAACTACAGTCTCCTGAAACCTCAACATAAATTTTTTATCCAATCTTCCTGATACTTTCAGGTAATGTTCAGTACACCAATCCGATCTGAATGCCCAAATTTCGTTCTTCCAAGTTGAAGCATTCGTTTGCAGTAACAGTTGGAATTTTTAGGTTTCACTCTGTTTTCTCCTTTATTGACAGATGTAGTTCAACTCTAAATCAAACACGGTTTGTGCTAGCTTCTTGAAACTTGACAAAATCAAGTAGTTCTATGTTCTATCTCTAAGGTTTGTTTCCTTTGGATGTAGACCAAGCAGAGACTAACGAAAAACATTTTCATTGATAAGGTTGACAAGCTTCCAAAAAACCACAGTCTCCTGAAATCCCAACATATATTTTTTCATCATATCTTCATGATACTTTCAGGTAATGATCAGTACACCAATCCGATTTGGATGCCCAAATTTCGTTCTTCTAGGTTGAAGCATTCGTTTGCAGTAACTGTTAGAATTTTTAGGTTAAACACTGTTTTCTCCTATTTTGATAGATGTAGTTCGAACTCTAAATCAAACACGGTTTGTGCTACCTTCTTGGAACTTGACACAATGCACTAGTTCTGCGTTCTATCTGTAAGGTTTGATTCCTCATGATGTAGCACTAAGCAGTTACTGGTGAAAAACACTTTCACTGAAATGGATTGCCAAGCTCCCAAAAAACTACAGTCTCCTGAAATCTCAACATATATTTTTTCATCCAATCTTCATGATACTTTCAGGTAATGATCAGTACACCAATCCCACATGGATGCCCAAATTTCGTTCATCTAGGTTGAAGCATTCGTTTGCAGTAACAGTTGGAAATTTTAGGTTTCACTCTGTTTTCTCTTATATTGATAGATGTAGTTCGAACTCTAAATCAAACACGATTTGTGCTAGCTTCTTGGAGCTTGACACAAAAAACTAGTTCTGCGTTCTATCTCTAAGGTTTGTTTCCTCATGATGTAGCTCTAAGCAGATACTGGTGAAAAACACTTTCATTGAAATGGGTTGCCCAGCTTCCAAAAAAACTACAGTCTCCTGAAATATCAACATATATTTTTTCATCCAATCTTCATGATACTTTCAGGTAATGATCAGTACACCAATCCGATTTGGATGCCAAAATTTCGTTCTTCTAGGTTGAAGCATTCATTTGCAGTAACAGTTGGAAATTTTAGGTTTCACTCTGTTTTCTCCTATATTGATAGATGTAGTTCGAACTCTAAATCAAACACGGTTTGTGCTACCTTCTTGGAACTTGACACAATGCACTAGTTCTGCGTTTTATCACGAAGGGTTGTTTCCTCATGATGTAGCACTAAGCAGTTACGGGTGAAAAACACTTTCATTGAAATGGATTGCCAAGCTTCCAAAAAACTACAGTCTCCTGAAATCTCAACATATACTTTTTCATCCAATCTTCATGATACTTTCAGGTAATGATCAGTACAGCAATCCCACTTGGATGCCCAAATTTCATTCGTCTAGGTTGAAGCATTCGTTTGCGGTAACAGTTTGAATTTTTAGGTTAAACTCCTTTTTCTCCTATATTGATAGATGTAGTTCGAACTGTAAATCAAACACGGTTTGTGCTAGCTTCCTGACTTGACACAATAAAATAGTTCTACATTCTATCTCTAAGGTTTGTTTCCTTTTGATGAAGACCTAAGCAGAGACTAACAGACAACAATTTCATTGAAAGGGGTTGCCAAGCTTCCAAAAAACTACAGTCTCCTGAAACCTCAACATAAATTTTTTATCCAATCTTCCTGATACTTTCAGGTAATGTTCAGTACACCAATCCGATCTGAATGCCCAAATTTCGTTCTTCCAATTTGAAGCATTCGTTTGCAGTAACAGTTGGAATTTTTAGGTTTCACTCTGTTTTCTCCTTTATTGACAGATGTAGTTCAACTCTAAATCAAACACGGTTTGTGCTAGCTTCTTGAAACTTGACAAAATCAAGTAGTTCTATGTTCTATCTCTAAGGTTTGTTTCCTTTGGATGTAGACCAAGCAGAGACTAACGAAAAACATTTTCATTGAAAAGGTTGACAAGCTTCCAAAAAACCACAGTCTCCTGAAATCTCAACATATATTTTTTCATCATATCTTCATGATACTTTCAGGTAATGATCAGTACACCAATCCGATTTGGATGCCCAAATTTCGTTCTTCTATGTTGAAGCATTCGTTTGCAGTAACAGTTTGAAATTTTAGGTTTCACTCTGTTTTCTCCTATTTTGATAGATGTAGTTCGAACTCTAAAGCAAACACGATTTGTGCTACCTTCATGGAACTTGACACATGCACTAGTTCTGCGTTTTATCTCTAAGGGTTGTTTCCTCATGATGTAGCACTAAGCAGTTACTGGTGAAAAACACTTTCATTGAAATGGATTGCCAAGCTTCCAACAAAACTACAGTCTCCTGAAATCTCAACATATATTTTTTCATCCAATCATCATGATACTTTCAGGTAATGATCAGTACACCAATCCCACTTGTATGCCCAAATTTCATTCGTCTAGGTTGAAGCATTCCTTTGCGGTAACAGTTTGAATTTTTAGGTTAAACTCCTTTTTCTCCTATATTGATAGATGTAGTTCGAAGTGTATATCAAACACGGTTTGTGCTAGCTTCCTGACTTGACACAATAAAATAGTTCTACATTCTATCTCCAAGGTTTGTTTCCTTTTGATGAAGAACTAAGCAGAGACTAACAGACAAGAATTACATTGAAAGGGGTTGCCAAGCTTCCAAATAACTAGTCTCCTGAAACCTCAACATAAATGTTATATCCAATCTTCCTGATACTTTCATGTAAAGTTCAGTACACCAATCCGTTCTGAATGCCCAAATTTCGTTCTTCCAAGTTGAAGCATTCGTTTGCAGTAACAGTTGGAATTTTTAGATTTCACTCTGTTTTCTCCTATATTGACAGATATAGTTCGACTCTAAATCAAACACGGTTTGTGCTAGCTTCTTGAAACTTGACAAAATCAAGTAGTTCTATGCTCTATCTCTAAGGTTTGCTTCCTTTTGATGTAGACCAAGCAGAGACTAACGAAAAACACTTTCATTGAAAAGGTTGACAAGCTTCCAAAAAACAACAGTCTCCTGAAATCCCAACATATATTTTTTCATCATATCTTCATGATACTTTCAGGTAATGATCAGTACACCAATCCGATTTGGATGCCCAAATTTTGTTCTTCTAGGTTGAAGCATTCGTTTGCAGTAACAGTTGGAAATTTTAGGTTTCACTCTGTTTTCTCCTATTTTGATAGATGTAGTTCGAACTCTAAATCAAACACGGTTTGTGCTACCTTCTTGGAACGTGACACATGCACTAGTTCTTCCTTCTGGCTCTAAGGGTTGTTTTCTCATGATGTAGCACTAAGCCGTTACAGGTGATACACATTCATTGAAATGGATTGCCAAGATTCCAAAAAAACTACAGTCTCCTGAAATCTCAACATATATTTTTTCATCCAATCTTCATGATACTTTCAGGTAATGATCAGTACACCAATCCCACTTGGATGCCCAAATTTCATTCTTCTACGATGAAGCATTGGTTTGCAGTGACTGTTAGAATTTTTAGGTTAAACTCTGTTTTCTCCTATTTTGATAGATGTATTTCGAACTCTAAATCAAACACGGTTTGTGCTACCTTCTTGGAACTTGACACAATGCACTAGTTCTGCGTTTTATCTCTAAAAGTTGTTTCCTCATGATGTAGCACTAAGCAGTTACTGGTGAATAACACTTTCATTGAAATGGATTGCCAAGCTTCCAAAAAAACTACAGTCTCCTGAAATCTCAACATATATTTTTTCATCCAATCTTGATGATACTTTCAGGTAATGATCAGTACACCAATCCCACTTGGATGCCCAAATTTCATTCGTCTAGGTTGAAGCATTCGTTTGCGGTAACAGTTTGAATTTTTAGGTTAAACTCCTTTTTCTCCTATATTGATAGATGTAGTTCGAACTGTAAAACAAACACGGTTTGTGCTAGCTTCCTGACTTGACACAATAAAATAGTTCTAAATTCTATCTCTAAGGTTTTTTTCCTTTTGATGAAGACCTAAGCACAGACTAACAGACAACAATTTCATTGAAAGGGGTTCCCAAGCTTCCAAAAAACTAGTATCCTGATACCTCAACATAAATTTTTTATCCAATCTTCCTGATACTTTCAGGTAATGTTCAGTACACCAATCCGATCTGAATGCCCAAATTTCGTTCTTCCAAGTTGAAGCATTCGTTTGCAGTAACAGTTGGAATTTATAGGTTTCACTCTGTTTTCTCCTATATTGACAGATGTAGTTCGACTCTAAATCAAACACGGTTTGTGCTAGCTTCTTGAAACTTGACAAAATCAAGTAGTTCTATGTTCTGTCTCTAAGGTTTGTTTCCTTTGGATGTAGACCAAGCAGAGACTAACGAAAAACACTTTCATTGAAAAGGTTGACAAGCTTCCAAAAAACAACAGTCTTCTGAAATCTCAACATATATTTTTTCATCATATCTTCATGATACTTTCAGGTAATGATCAGTACACCAATCCGATTTGGATGCCCAAATTTCGTTCTTCTAGGTTGAAGCATTCGTTTGCAGTAACAGTTGGAATTTTTAGGTTTCACTCTGTTTTCTCCTATATTGATAGATGTAGTTCGAACTCTAAATCAAACACGATTTGTGCTAGCTTCTTGGAGCTTGACACAAAAAACTAGTTCTGTGTTCTATCTCTATGGTTTGTTTCCTCATGATGTAGCTCTAAGCAGATACAGGTGAAAAACACTTTCATTGAAATGGGTTGCACAGCTTCCAAAAAAACTACAGTCTCCTGAAATCTCAACATATATTTTTTCATCCAATCTTCATGATAATTTCAGGTAATGATCAGTACACCAATCCCACTTGGATGCCCAAATTTCATTCTTCTAGGATGAAGCATTCGTTTGCAGTAACTGTTAGAATTTTTAGGTTATCCCTGTTTTCTCCTATTTTGATAGATGTAGTGCGAACTGTAAATCAAACACGGTTTGTGCTAGCTTCCTGACTTGACACAATTAAATAGTTCTACATTCTATCTCTAAGGTTTGTTTCCTTTTGATGAAGACCTAAGCAGAGACTAATAGACAACAATTTCATTGAAAGGGGTTCCCAAGCTTCCAAAAAACTAGTATCCTGAAACCTCAACATAAATTTTTTATCCAATCTTCCTGATACTTTCAGGTAATGTTCAGTAAACCAATCCGATCTGAATGCCCAAATTTCGTTCTTCCAAGTTGAAGCATTCGTTTGCAGTAACAGTTGGAATTTATAGGTTTCACTCTGTTTTCTCCTATATTGACAGATGTAGTTCGACTCTAAATCAAACACGGTTTGTGCTAGCTTCTTGAAACTTGACAAAATCAAGTAGTTCTATGTTCTGTCTCTAAGGTTTGTTTCCTTTGGATGTAGACCAAGCAGAGACTAACGAAAAACACTTTCATTGAAAAGGTTGACAAGCTTCCAAAAAACAACAGTCTTCTGAAATCTCAACATATATTTTTTCATCATATCTTCATGATACTTTCAGGTAATGATCAGTACACCAATCCGATTTGGATGCCCAAATTTCGTTCTTCTAGGTTGAAGCATTCGTTTGCAGTAACAGTTGGAATTTTTAGGTTTCACTCTGTTTTCTCCTATATTGATAGATGTAGTTCGAACTCTAAATCAAACACGATTTGTGCTAGCTTCTTGGAGCTTGACACAAAAAACTAGTTCTGTGTTCTATCTCTATGGTTTGTTTCCTCATGATGTAGCTCTAAGCAGATACAGGTGAAAAACACTTTCATTGAAATGGGTTGCACAGCTTCCAAAAAAACTACAGTCTCCTGAAATCTCAACATATATTTTTTCATCCAATCTTCATGATAATTTCAGGTAATGATCAGTACACCAATCCCACTTGGATGCCCAAATTTCATTCTTCTAGGATGAAGCATTCGTTTGCAGTAACTGTTAGAATTTTTAGGCTATCCTTGTTTTCTCCTATTTTGATAGATGTAGTGCGAACTGTAAATCAAACACGGTTTGTGCTAGCTTCCTGACTTGACACAATTAAATAGTTCTACATTCTATCTCTAAGGTTTGTTTCCTTTTGATGAAGACCTAAGCAGAGACTAATAGACAACAATTTCATTGAAAGGGGTTGCCAAGCTTCCAAAAAACTACAGTCTCCTGAAACCGCAACATAAATTTTTTATCCAATCTTCCTGATACTTTCAGGTAATGTTCATTACACCAATCCGATCTGAATGCCCAAATTTCGTTCTTCCAAGTTGAAGCATTCGTTTGCAGTAACAGTTGGAATTTTTAGGTTTCACTCTGTTTTCTCCTATATTGACAGATGTAGTTCAACTCTAAATCAAACACGGTTTGTGCTAGATTCTTGAAACTTGACAAAATCAAGTAGTTCTATGCTCTATCTCTAAGGTTTGCTTCCTTTTGATGTAGTCCAATCAGAGACTAACGAAAAACACTTTCATTGAAAAGGTTGACAACTTCCAAAAAACAGCAGTCTCCTGAAATCTCAACATATATTTTTTCATCATATCTTCATGATACTTTCAGGTAATGATCAGTACACCAATCCGATTTGGATGCCCAAATTTCGTTCTTCTAGGTTGAAGCATTCGTTTGCAGTAACAGTTTGAAATTTTAGGTTTCACTCTGCTTTCTCCTATTTTGATAGATGTAGTTCGAACTCTATATCAAACACGGTTTGTGCTACCTTCTTGGAACTTGACACATGCACTAGTTCTGCGTTCTGTCTCTAAGGGTTGTTTCCTCCTGATGTAGCACTAAGCCGTTAACGGTGAAAAACACTTTCATTGAAATGGATTGCCAAGATTCCAAAAAAACAACAGTCTCCTGAAATCTCAACATATATTTTTTCATCCAATCTTCATGATACTTTCAGGTAATGATCAGTACACCAATCCCACGTGGATGCCCAAATTTCATTCTTCTAGGATGAAACATTCGTTTGCAGTAACTGTTAGAATTTTTAGGTTAAACTCTGTTTTCTCCTATTTTGATAGATGTAGTTCGAACTCTAAATCAAACACGGTTTGTGCTACCTTCTTGGAACTTGACACAATGCACTAGTTCTGCATTCTATCTCTAAGGTTTGATTCCTCATGATGTATTACTAAGCAGTTCCGGGTGAAAAACACTTTCACTGAAATGGATTGCCAAGGTCCCAAAAAACTACAGTCTCCTGAAATCTCAACATATATTTTTTCATCCAATCATCATGATACTTTCAGGTAATGATCAGTACACCAATCCCACGTGGATGCTCAAATTTCATTCTTCTAGGTTGAAGCATTCGTTTGCAGTAACTGTTTGAATTTTTAGGTTAAACTCTGTTTTCTCCTATTTTGATAGATGTAGTTCGAACTCTAAATCAAACATGGTTTGTGCTACCTTCTTGGAACTTGACGCAATAAACTAGTTCTGCGTTCTATCTCTAAGGGTTGTTTCCTTATGATGTAGCACTAAGAAGTTACTGGTGAAAAACACTTTCATTGAAATGGATTGCCAAGCTTCCAAAAAACTACAGTCTCCTGAAATCTCAACATATATTTTTTCATCCAATCTTGATGATACTTTCAGGTAATGATCAGTACACCAATCCCACTTGGATGCCCAAATTTCATTCGTCTAGGTTGAAGCATTCGTTTGCGGTAACAGTTTGAATTTTTAGGTTAAACTCCTTTTTCTCCTATATTGATAGATGTAGTTCGAACTGTAAATCAAACACGGTTTGTGCTAGCTTCCTGACTTGACACAATAAAATAGTTCTACATTCTATCTCTAAGGTTTGTTTCCTTTTGATGAAGACCTAAGCAGAGACTAACAGACAACAATTTCATTGAAAGGGGTTGCCAAGCTTCCAAAAAACTAGTCTCCTGAAACCTCAACATAAATTTTTTATCCAATCTTCCTGATACTTTCAGGTAATGTTCAGTACACCAATCTGATCTGAATGCCCAAATTTCGTTCTTCCAAGTTGAAGCATTCGTTTGCAGTAACAGTTGGAAATTTTAGGTTTCACTCTGTTTTCTCCTATATTGACAGATGTAGTTCGACTCTAAATCAAACACGGTTTGTGCTAGCTTCTTGAAACTTGACAAAATCAAGTAGTTCTATGTTCTGTCTCTAAGGTTTGTTTCCTTTGGATGTAGACCAAGCAGAGACTAACGAAAAACACTTTCATTGAAAAGGTTGACAGGCTACCAAAAAACAACAGTCTCCTGAAATCTCAACATATATTTTTTCATCATATCTTCATGATACTTTCAGGTAATGATCAGTACACCAATCCAATTTAAATGCCCAAATTTTGTTCTTCTAGGTTGAAGCATTCGTTTGCAGTAACAGTTGGAAATTTTAGGTTTCACTCTGTTTTCTCCTATATTGATAGATGTAGTTCGAACTCTAAATCAAACACGATTTGTGCTAGCTTCTTGGAGCTTGACACAAAAAACTAGTTCTTTGTTTTATCTCTAAGGTTTGTTTCCTCATGATGTAGCTCTAAGTAGATACTGGTGAAAAACACTTTCATTGAAATGGGTTGCCCAGCTTCCAAAAAAACTACAGTCTCCTGAAATCTCAACATATATTTTTTCATCCAATCTTCATGATACTTTCAGGTAATGATCAGTACACCAATCCCACTTGGATGCCCAAATTTCATTCGTCTAGGTTGAAGCATTCGTTTGTGGTAACAGTTTTGATTTTTAGGTTAAACTCCTTTTTCTCCTATATTGATAGATGTAGTTCGAACTGTAAATCAAACATGGTTTGTTCTAGCTTCCTGACTTGACACAATTAAATAGTTCTACATTCTATCTCTAAGGTTTTTTTCCTTTTGATGAAGACCTAAGCAGAGAATAACAGACAACAATTTCATTGAAAGGGGTTGCCAAGCTTCCAAAAAACAAGTCTCCTGAAACCTCAACATAAATTTTTTATCCAATCTTCCTGATACTTTCAGGTAATGTTCAGTACACCAATCCGATCTGAATGCCCAAATTTCGTTCTTCCAAGTTGAAGCATTTGTTTGCAGTAACACTTGGAATTTTTAGGTTTCACTCTGTTTTCTCCTATATTGACAGATGTAGTTCGACTCTAAATCAAACACGGTTTGTGCTAGCTTCTTGGAACTTGACAAAATCAAGTAGTTCTATGTTCTGTCTCTAAGGTTTGTTTCCTTTGGATGTAGACCAAGCAGAGACTAACGAAAAACATTTTCATTGAAAAGGTTGACAAGCTTCCAAAAAACAACAGTCTCCTGAAATCTCAACATATATTTTTTCATCATATCTTCATGATACTTTCAGGTAATGATCAGTACACCAATCCGATTTGGATGCCCAAATTTCGTTCTTCTAGGTTGAAGCATTCGTTTGCAGTAACAGTTTGAAATTTTAGGTTTCACTCTGTTTTCTCCTATTTTGATAGATGTAGTTCGAACTCCAAATCAAACACGGTTTGTGCTACCTTCTTGGAACTTGACACATGCACTAGTTCTGCGTTCTGTCTCTAAGGGTTGTTTCCTCATGATGTAGCACTAAGCCGTTACTGGTGAAAAACACTTTCATTGAAATGGATTGCCAAGCTTCCAAAAAAACTACAGTCTCCTGAAATCTCAACATATATTTTTTCATCCAATCTTCATGATACTTTCAGGTAATGATCAGTACACCAATCCCACTTGGATGCCCAAATTTCATTCGTCTAGGTTGAAGCATTCGTTTGCGGTAACAGTTTGAATTTTTAGGTTAAACTCCTTTTACTCCTATATTGATAGATGTAGTTCGAACTGTAAATCAAACACAGTTTGTGCTAGCTTCCTGACATGACACAATAAAATAGTTCTACATTCTATCTCTAAGGTTTGTTTCCTTTTGATGAAGACCTAAGCAGAGACTAACAGACAACAATTTCATTGAAAGGGGTTGCCAAGCTTCCAAAAATCTACAGTCTCCTGAAACCTCAACATAAATTTTTTATCCAATCTTCCTGATACTTTCAGGTAATGTTCAGTACACCAATCCGATCTGAATGCCCAAATTTCGTTCTTCCAAGTTGAAGCATTCGATTGCAGTAACTGTTAGAATTTTTAGGTTAAATCTGTTTTCTCCTATATAGATAGATGTAGTTCGAACTCTAAATCAAACACGGTTTGTGCTACCTTCTTGGAACTTGACACAATGCACTAGTTCTGCGTTCTATCTCTAAGGTTTGATTCCTCATGGTGTAGCACTAAGCATTCCTGGTGAAAAACACTTTCACTGAAATGGATTGCCAAGGTCCCAAAAAACTACAGTCTCCTGAAATCTCAACATATATTTTTTCAGCCAATCATCATGATACTTTCTGGTAATGATCAGTACACCAATCCCACGTGGATGCCCAAATTTTATTCTTCTAGTTTGAAGCATTCGTTTGCAGTAACTGTTTGAATTTTTAGGTTAAACTCTGTTTTCTCCTATTTTGATAGATGTAGTTCGAACTATAAATCAAACATGGTTTGTGCTACCTTCTTGGAACTTGACGCAATAAACTAGTTCTGAGTTCTATCTCTAAGGGTTGTTTCCTCATGATGTAGCACTAAGCAGTTACTGGTTAAAAAACACTTTCATTGAAATGGATTGCCAAGCTTCCAAAAAACTACAGTCTCCTGAAATCTCAACATATATTTTTTCATCCAATCTTCATGATACTTTCAGGTAATGATCAGTACACCAATCCCACTTGGATGCCCAAATTTCATTCGTCTAGGTTGAAGCATTCGTTTGCGGTAACAGTTTGAATTTTTAGAATAAACTCCTTTTCCTCCTATATTGATAGATGTAGTTCGAACTGTAAATCAAACACGGTTTGTGCTAGCTTCCTGACTTGACACAATAAAATAGTTCTACATTCTATCTCTAAGGTTTGTTTCCTTTTGATGAAGACCTAAGCAGAGACTAATAGACAACAATTTCATTGAAAGGGGTTGCCAAGCTTCCAAAAAACTACAGTCTCCTGAAACCTCAACATAAATTTTTTATCCAATCTTCCTGATACTTTCAGGTAATGTTCAGTACACCAATCCGATCTGAATGCCCAAATTTCGTTCTTCCAAGTTGAAGCATTCATTTGCAGTAACACTTCGAATTTTTAGGTTTCACTCTGTTTTCTCCTATATTGACAGATGTAGTTCGATTCGAAATCAAACACGGTTTGTGCTAGCTTCTTGAAACTTGACAAAATCAAGTACTTCTATGCTCTATCTCTAAGGTTTGCTTCCTTTTGATGTAGACCAAGCAGAGACTAACGAAAAACACTTTCATTGAAAAGGTTGACTAGCTTCCAAAAAACAACAGTCTCCTGAAATCCGAACATATATTTTTTCATCATATCTTCATGATACTTTCAGGTAATGATCAGTACACCAACCGATTTGGATGCCCAAATTTCGTTCTTCTAGGATGAAGCATTCGTTTGCAGTAACTGTTAGAATTTTTAGGTTAAACTCCTTTTTCTCCTATATTGATAGATGTAGTTCGAACTGTAAATCAAACACGGTTTGTGCTAGCTTCCTGACTTGACACAATGAAATAGTTCTACATTCTATCTCTAAGGTTTGTTTCCATTTGATGAAGACCTAAGCAGAAACTAATGGACAACAATTTCATTGAAAGGGATTGCCAAGCTTCCAAAAAACTACAGTCTCCTGAAACCTCAACATAAATTTTTTATCCAATCTTCCTGATACTTTCAGGTAATCTTCAGTACACCAATCTGATCTGAATGCCCAAATTTCGTTCTTCCAAGTTGAAGCATTCGTTTGCAGTAACAGTTGGAATTTTTAGGTTTCACTCTGTTTTCTCCTATATTGACAGATGTAGTTCGACTCTAAATCAAACACGGTTTGTGCTAGCTTCTTGAAACTTGACAAAATCAAGTAGTTCTATGTTCTGTCTCTAAGGTTTGTTTCCTTTGGATGTAGACCAAGCAGAGACTAACGAAAAACACTTTCATTGAAAAGGTTGACAAGCTTCCAAAAAACAACAGTCTCCTGAAATCTCAACATATATTTTTTCATCATATCTTCATGATACTTTCAGGTAATGATCAGTACACCAACCGATTTGGATGCCCAAATTTCGTTCTTCTAGGTTGAAGCATTCGTTTGCAGTAACAATTGGAAATTTTAGGTTTCACTCTGTTTTCTCCTATATTGATAGATGTAGTTCGAACTCTAAATCAAACACGATTTGTGCTAGCTTCTTGGAACTTGACACAATGCACTAGTTCTGCGTTCTATCTCTAAGGTTTGTTTCCTCATGATGTAGCTCTAAGCAGATACTGGTGAAAAACACTTTCAGTGAAATGGGTTGCCCAGCTTCCAAAAAAACTACAGTCTCCTGAAATCTCAACATATATTTTTTTCATCCAATCTTCATGATACTTTCAGGTAATGATCAGTACACCAATCCCACGTGGATGCCCAAATTTCATTCTTCTAGGATGAAGCATTCGTTTGCAGTAACTGTTAGAATATTTAGGTTAAACTCTGTTTTCTCCTATTTTGATAGATGTAGTTCGAACTCTAAATCAAACACGGTTTGTGCTACCTTCTTGGAACTTGACACAATGCACTAGTTCTGCGTTTTATCTCTAAGGGTTGTTTCCTCATGATGTAGCACTAAGCAGTTACTGGTGAAAAACACTTTCATTGAAATGGATTGCCAAGCTTCCAAAAAAACTACAGTCTCCTGAAATCTCAACATATATTTTTTCATCCAATCTTCATGATACTTTCAGGTAATGATCAGTACACCAATCCCACTTGGATGCCCAAATTTCATTCGTCTAGGTTGAAGCATTCGTTTGTGGTAACAGTTTTGATTTTTAGGTTAAACTCCTTTTTCTCCTACATTGATAGATGTAGTTCGAACTCTAAATCAAACATGGTTTGTTCTAGCTTCCTGACTTGACACAATAAAATAGTTCTACATTCTATCTCTAAGGTTTGTTTCCTTTTGATGAAGACCTAAGCAGAGACTAACAGACAACAATTTCATTGAAAGGGGTTGCCAAGCTTCCAAAAAACAAGTCTCCTGAAACCTCAACATAAATTTTTTATCCAATCTTCCTGATACTTTCAGGTAATGTTCAGTACACCAATCCGATCTGAATGCCCAAATTTCGTTCTTCCAAGTTGAAGCATTTGTTTGCAGTAACACTTGGAGTTTTTAGGTTTCACTCTGTTTTTTCCTATATTGACAGATGTAGTTCGACTCTAAATCAAACACGGTTTGTGCTAGCTTCTTGAAACATGACAAAATCAAGTAGTTCTATGTTCTGTCTCTAAGGTTTGTTTCCTTTGGATGTAGACCAAGCAGAGACTAACGAAAAACACTTTCATTGAAAAGGTTGACAAGCTTCCAAAAAACAACAGTCTCCTGAAATCTCAACATATATTTTTTCATCATATCTTCATGATACTTTCAGGTAATGATCAGTACACCAATCCGATTTGGATGCCCAAATTTCGTTCTTCTAGGTTGAAGCATTCGTTTGCAGTAACAGTTGGAAATTTTAGGTTTCACTCTGTTTTCTCCTATATTGATAGATGTAGTTCGAACTCTAAATCAAACACGATTTGTGCTAGCTTCTTGGAACTTGACACAATGCTCTAGTTCTGCGTTCTATCTCTAAGGTTTGTTTCCTCATGATGTAGCTCTAAGCAGATACTGGTGAAAAACACTTTCATTGAAATGGGTTGCCCAGCTTCCAAAAAAACTACAGTCTCCTGAAATCTCAACATATATTTTTTCATCCAATCTTCATGATACTTTCAGGTAATGATCAGTACACCAATCCCACGTGGATGCCCAAATTTCATTCTTCTAGGATGAAGCATTCGTTTGCAGTAACTGTTAGAATTTTTAGGTTAAACTCTGTTTTCTCCTATTTTGATAGATGTAGTTCGAACTCTAAATCAAACACGGTTTGTGCTACCTTCTTGGAACTTGACACAATGCACTAGTTCTGCGTTTTATCTCTAAGGGTTGTTTCCTCATGATGTAGCACTAAGCTGTTACTGGTGAAAAACACTTTCATTGAAAAGGATTGCCAAGCTTCCAAAAAAACTACAGTCTCCTGAAATCTCAACATATATTTTTTCATCCAATCTTCATGATACTTTCAGCTAATGATCAGTACATCAATCCCACTTGGATGCCCAAATTTCATTCGTCTAGGTTGAAGCATTCGTTTGCGGTAACAGTTTTGATTTTTAGGTTAAACTCCTTTTTCTCCTATATTGATAGATGTAGTTCGAACTGTAAATCAAACATGGTTTGTTCTAGCTTCCTGACTTGACACAATAAAATAGTTCTACATTCTATCTCTAAGGTTTGTTTCCTTTTGATGAAGACCTAAGCAGAGACTAACAGACAACAATTTCATTGAAAGGGGTTGCCAAGCTTCCAAAAAACAAGTCTCCTGAAACCTCAACATAAATTTTTTATCCAATCTTCCTGATACTTTCAGGTAATGTTCAGTACACCAATCCGATCTGAATGCCCAAATTTCGTTCTTCCAAGTTGAAGCATTTGTTTGCAGTAACACTTGGAATTTTTAGGTTTCACTCTGTTTTCTCCTATATTGACAGATGTAGTTCGACTCTAAATCAAACACGGTTTGTGCTAGCTTCTTGGAACTTGACAAAATCAAGTAGTTCTATGTTCTGTCTCTAAGGTTTGTTTCCTTTGGATGTAGACCAAGCAGAGACTAACGAAAAACACTTTCATTGAAAAGGTTGACAAGCTTCCAAAAAACAACAGTCTCCTGAAATCTCAACATATATTTTTTCATCATATCTTCATGATACTTTCAGGTAATGATCAGTACACCAATCCGATTTGGATGCCCAAATTTCGTTCTTCTAGGTTGAAGCATTCGTTTGCAGTAACAGTTTGAAATTTTAGGTTTCACTCTGTTTTCTCCTATTTTGATAGATGTAGTTCGAACTCCAAATCAAACACGGTTTGTGCTACCTTCTTGGAACTTGACACATGCACTAGTTCTGCGTTCTGTCTCTAAGGGTTGTTTCCTCATGATGTAGCACTAAGCCGTTACTGGTGAAAAACACTTTCATTGAAATGGATTGCCAAGCTTCCAAAAAAACTACAGTCTCCTGAAATCTCAACATATATTTTTTCATCCAATCTTCATGATACTTTCAGGTAATGATCAGTACACCAATCCCACTTGGATGCCCAAATTTCATTCGTCTAGGTTGAAGCATTCGTTTGCGGTAACAGTTTGAATTTTTAGGTTAAACTCCTTTTACTCCTATATTGATAGATGTAGTTCGAACTGTAAATCAAACACAGTTTGTGCTAGCTTCCTGACATGACACAATAAAATAGTTCTACATTCTATCTCTAAGGTTTGTTTCCTTTTGATGAAGACCTAAGCAGAGACTAACAGACAACAATTTCATTGAAAGGGGTTGCCAAGCTTCCAAAAATCTACAGTCTCCTGAAACCTCAACATAAATTTTTTATCCAATCTTCCTGATACTTTCAGGTAATGTTCAGTACACCAATCCGATCTGAATGCCCAAATTTCGTTCTTCCAAGTTGAAGCATTCGATTGCAGTAACTGTTAGAATTTTTAGGTTAAATCTGTTTTCTCCTATATAGATAGATGTAGTTCGAACTCTAAATCAAACACGGTTTGTGCTACCTTCTTGGAACTTGACACAATGCACTAGTTCTGCGTTCTATCTCTAAGGTTTGATTCCTCATGGTGTAGCACTAAGCATTCCTGGTGAAAAACACTTTCACTGAAATGGATTGCCAAGGTCCCAAAAAACTACAGTCTCCTGAAATCTCAACATATATTTTTTCAGCCAATCATCATGATACTTTCTGGTAATGATCAGTACACCAATCCCACGTGGATGCCCAAATTTTATTCTTCTAGTTTGAAGCATTCGTTTGCAGTAACTGTTTGAATTTTTAGGTTAAACTCTGTTTTCTCCTATTTTGATAGATGTAGTTCAAACTATAAATTAAACATGGTTTGTGCTACCTTCTTGGAACTTGACGCAATAAACTAGTTCTGAGTTCTATCTCTAAGGGTTGTTTCCTCATGATGTAGCACTAAGCAGTTACTGGTTAAAAAACACTTTCATTGAAATGGATTGCCAAGCTTCCAAAAAACTACAGTCTCCTGAAATCTCAACATATATTTTTTCATCCAATCTTCATGATACTTTCAGGTAATGATCAGTACACCAATCCCACTTGGATGCCCAAATTTCATTCGTCTAGGTTGAAGCATTCGTTTGCGGTAACAGTTTGAATTTTTAGGATAAACTCCTTTTCCTCCTATATTGATAGATGTAGTTGGAACTGTAAATCAAACACGGTTTGTGCTAGCTTCCTGACTTGACACAATAAAATAGTTCTACATTCTATCTCTAAGGTTTGTTTTCTTTTGATGAAGACCTAAGCAGAGACTAACAGACAACAATTTCATTGAAAGGGGTTGCCAAGCTTCCAAAAAACAAGTCTCCTGAAAACTCAACATAAATTTTTTATCCAATCTTCCTGATACTTTCAGGTAATGTTCAGTACACCAATCCGATCTGAATGCCCAAATTTCGTTCTTCCAAGTTGAAGCATTTGTTTGCAGTAACACTTGGAGTTTTTAGGTTTCACTCTGTTTTTTCCTATATTGACAGATGTAGTTCGACTCTAAATCAAACACAGTTTGTGCTAGCTTCTTGAAACATGACAAAATCAAGTAGTTCTATGTTCTGTCTCTAAGGTTTGTTTCCTTTGGATGTAGACCAAGCAGAGACTAACGAAAAACACTTTCATTGAAAAGGTTGACAAGCTTCCAAAAAACAACAGTCTCCTGAAATCTCAACATATATTTTTTCATCATATCTTCATGATACTTTCAGGTAATGATCAGTACACCAATCCGATTTGGATGCCCAAATTTCGTTCTTCTAGGTTGAAGCATTCGTTTGCAGTAACAGTTGGAAATTTTAGGTTTCACTCTGTTTTCTCCTATATTGATAGATGTAGTTCGAACTCTAAATCAAACACGATTTGTGCTAGCTTCTTGGAACTTGACACAATGCTCTAGTTCTGCGTTCTATCTCTAAGGTTTGTTTCCTCATGATGTAGCTCTAAGCAGATACTGGTGAAAAACACTTTCATTGAAATGGGTTGCCCAGCTTCCAAAAAAACTACAGTCTCCTGAAATCTCAACATATATTTTTTCATCCAATCTTCATGATACTTTCAGGTAATGATCAGTACACCAATCCCACGTGGATGCCCAAATTTCATTCTTCTAGGATGAAGCATTCGTTTGCAGTAACTGTTAGAATTTTTAGGTTAAACTCTGTTTTCTCCTATTTTGATAGATGTAGTTCGAACTCTAAATCAAACACGGTTTGTGCTACCTTCTTGGAACTTGACACAATGCACTAGTTCTGCGTTTTATCTCTAAGGGTTGTTTCCTCATGATGTAGCACTAAGCTGTTACTGGTGAAAAACACTTTCATTGAAAAGGATTGCCAAGCTTCCAAAAAAACTACAGTCTCCTGAAATCTCAACATATATTTTTTCATCCAATCTTCATGATACTTTCAGCTAATGATCAGTACATCAATCCCACTTGGATGCCCAAATTTCATTCGTCTAGGTTGAAGCATTCGTTTGCGGTAACAGTTTTGATTTTTAGGTTAAACTCCTTTTTCTCCTATATTGATAGATGTAGTTCGAACTGTAAATCAAACATGGTTTGTTCTAGCTTCCTGACTTGACACAATAAAATAGTTCTACATTCTATCTCTAAGGTTTGTTTCCTTTTGATGAAGACCTAAGCAGAGACTAACAGACAACAATTTCATTGAAAGGGGTTGCCAAGCTTAAAAAAAACAAGTCTCCTGAAATCTCAACATAAATTTTTTATCCAATCTTCCTGATACTTTCAGGTAATGTTCAGTACACCAATCCGATCTGAATGCCCAAATTTCGTTCTTCCAAGTTGAAGCATTCGTTTGCAGTAACAGTTGGAATTTTTATGTTTCACTCTGTTTTCTCCTATATTGACAGATGTAGTTCTACTCTAAATCAAATACGGTTTGTGCTAGCTTCTTAAAACTTGACAAAATCAAGTAGTTCTATGTTCTGTCTCTAAGGTTTGTTTCCTTTGGATGTAGACCAAGCAGAGACTAACGAAAAACACTTTCATTGAAAAGGTTGACAAGCTTCCAAAAAACAACAGTCTCCTGAAATCTCAACATATATTTTTTCATCATATCTTCATGATACTTTCAGGTAATGATCAGTACACCAATCCGATTTGGATGCCCAAATTTCGTTCTTCTAGGTTGAAGCATTCGTTTGCAGTAACAGTTTTGATTTTTAGGTTAAACTCCTTTTTCTCCTATATTGATAGATGTAGTTCGAACTCTAAATCAAACACGATTTGTGCTAGCTTCTTGGAGCTTGACACAAAAAACTAGTTCTGAATTCTATCTCTAAGGTTAGTTTCCTCATGATGTAGCTCTAAGCAGATACTGGTGAAAAACACTTTCATTGAAATGGGTTGCACAGCTTCCAAAGAAACTACAGTCTCCTGAAATCTCAACATATATTTTTCATCCAATCTTCATGATACTTTCAGGTAATGATCAGTACACCAATCCCACTTGGATGCCCAAATTTCATTCTTCTAGGATGAAGCATTCGTTTGCAGTAACTGTTAGAATTTTTAGGTTAAACTCCTTTTTCTCCTATATTGATAGATGTAGTTCGAACTGTAAATCAAACACGGTTTGTGCTAGCTTCCTGACTTGACACAATGAAATAGTTCTACATTCTATCACTAAGGTTTGTTTCCTTTTGATGAAGACCTAAGCAGAGACTAATAGACAACAATTTCATTGAAAGGGATTGCCAAGCTTCCAAAAAACTACAGTCTCCTGAAACCTCAACATAAATTTTTTATCCAATCTTCCTGATACTTTCAGGTAAAGTTCAGTACACCAATCCAATCTGAATGCCCAAATATCGTTCTTCCAAGTTGAAGCATTCGTTTGCAGTAACAGTTGGAATTTGTAGGTTTCACTCTGTTTTCTCCTATATTGACAGATGTAGTTCAACTCTAAATCAAACACGGTTTGTGCTAGCTTCTTGAAACTTGACAAAATCAAGTAGTTCTATGCTCTATCTCTAAGGTTTGCTTCCTTATGATGTAGACCAAGCAGAGACTAACGAAAAACACTTTCATTGAAAAGGTTGACAAGCTTCCAAAAAACAACAGTCTCCTGAAATCCCAACATATATTTTTTCAATATATCTTCATGATACTTTCACGTAATGATCAGTACACCAATCCGATTTGGATGCCCAAATTTCGTTCTTGTAGGTTGAAGCATTCGTTTGCAGTAACAGTTTGAAATTTTAGGTTTCACTCTGTTTTCTCCTATTTTGATAGATGTAGTTTGAACTCTAAATCAAACTCGGTTTGTGCTACTTTCTTGGAACTTGACACATGCACTAGTTCTGCGTTCTGTCTCTAAGGGTTGTTTCCTCATGATGTAGCACTAAGCCGTTACAGGTGAAAAACACTTTCATTGAAATGGATTGCCAAGATTCCAAAAAAACTACAGTCTCCTGAAATCTCAACCTATATTTTTTCATCCAATCTTCATGATACTTTCAGGTAATGATCAGTACACCAATCCCAATTGGATGCCCAAATTTCATTCGTCGAGGTTGAAGCATTCGTTTGCAGTAACAGTTTGAATTTTTAGGTTAAACTCTGTTTTCTCCTATTTTGATAGATGTAGTTTGAACTCTAAATCAAACACGGTTTGTGCTACCTTCTTGGAACTTGACACAATGCACCAGTTCTGCGTTTTATCTCTAAGGGTTGTTTCCTCATGATGTAGCACTAAGCAGTTACTGGTGAAAAACACTTTCATTGAAATGGATTGCCAAGCTTCCAAAAAAACTACAGTCTCCTGAAATCTCAACATACATTTTTTCATCCAATCTTCATGATACTTTCAGGTAATGATCAGTACACCAATCCCAATTGGATGCCCAAATTTCATTCGTCTAGGTTGAAGCATTCGTTTGCAGTAACAGTTTGAATTTTTAGGTTAAACTCCTTTTTGTCCTATATTGATAGATGTAGTTCGAACTGTAAATCAAACACGGTTTGTGCTAGCTTCCTGACTTGACACAATAAAATAGTTCTACATTCTATCTCTAAGGTTTGTTTCCTTTTGATGAAGACGTAAGCAGAGACTAACAGACAACAATTTCATTGAAAGGGGTTGCCAAGCTTCCAAAAAACAAGTCTCCTGAGACCTCAACATAAATTTTTTATCCAATCTTCCTGATACATTCAGGTAATGTTCAGTACACCAATCCCATCTGAATGCCCAAATTTAGTTCTTCCAAGTTGAAGCATTCGTTTGCAGTAACAGTTGGAATTTTTAGGTTTCACTCTGTTTTCTCCTATATTGACAGATGTAGTTCGACTCTAAATCAAACACGGTTTGTGCTAGCTTCTTGAAACTTGACAAAATCAAGTAGTTCTATGTTCTGTCTCTAAGGTTTGTTTCCTTTGGATGTAGACCAAGGAGAGACTAACGAAAAACACTTTCATTGAAAATGTTGACAAGCTTCCAAAAAACAACAGTCTCCTGAAATCTCAACATATATTTTTTCATCATATCTTCATGATACTTTCAGGTAATGATCAGTACACCAATCCGATTTGGATGCCCAAATTTCGTTCTTCTAGGTTGAAGCATTCGTTTGCAGTAACAGTTGGAAATTTTAGGTTTCACTCTGTTTTCTCCTATATTGATAGATGTAGTTCGAACTCTAAATCAAACACGATTTGTGCTAGCTTCTTGGAACTTGACACAATGCACTAGTTCTGCGTTCTATCTCTAAGGTTTGTTTCCTCATGATGTAGCTCTAAGCAGATACTGGTGAAAAACACTTTCATTGAAATGGGTTGCCCAGCTTCCAAAAAAACTACAGTCTCCTGAAATCTCAACATATATTTTTTCATCCAATCTTCATGATACTTTCAGGTAATGATCAGTACACCAATCCCACGTGGATGCCCAAATTTCATTCTTCTAGGATGAAGCATTCATTTGCAGTAACTGTTAGAATTTTTAGGTTAAACTCTGTTTTCTCCTATTTTGATAGATGTAGTTCGAACTCTATATCAAACACGGTTTGTGCTACCTTCTTGGAACTTGACACAATGCACTAGTTCTGCGTTCTATCTCTAGGGGTTGTTTCCTCATGATGTAGCACTATGCAGTTACTGGTGAAAAACACTTTCACTGAAATGGATTGCCAAGGTCCCAAAAAACTACAGTCTCCTGAAATCTCAACATATATTTTTTCATCCAATCATCATGATACTTTCAGGTAATGATCAGTACACCAATCCCACGTGGATGCCCAAATTTCATTCTTCTAGGATGAAGCATTCGTTTGCAGTAACTGTGTGAATTTTTAGGTTAAACTCTGTTTTCTCCTATTTTGATAGATGTAGTTCGAACTCTAAATCAAACACGGTTTGTGCTACCTTCTTGGAACTTGACACAATGCACTAGTTCTGCGTTTTATCTCTAAGGGTTGTTTCCTCATGATGTAGCACTAAGCTGTTACTGGTGAAAAACACATTCATTGAAATGGATTGCCAAGGTTCCCAAAAACTACAGTCTCCTGAAATCTCAACATATATTTTTTCATCCAATCTTCATGATACTTTCAGGTAATGATCAGTACACCAATCCCACTTGGATGCCCAAATTTCATTCGTCTAGGTTGAAGCATTCGTTTGCGGTAACAGTTTGAATTTTTAGGTTAAACTCCTTTTTCTCCTATATTGATAGATGTAGTTCTAACTGTAAATCAAACACGGTTTGTGTTAGCTTCCTGACTTGACACAATGAAATAGTTCTACATTCTATCTCTAAGGTTTGTTTACTTTTGATGAAGACCTAAGCACAGACTAACAGACAACAATTTCATTGAAAGGGTTTCCCAAGCTTAAATAAACCATGTCTCCTGAAACCTCAACATAAATTTTTTATCCAATCTTCCTGATACTTTCAGGTAATGTTCAGTACACCAATCCGATCTGAATGCCCAAATTTCGTTCTTCCAAGTTGAAGCATTCGTTTGCAGTAACAGTTGGAATTTTTAGGTTTCACTCTGTTTTCTCCTATATTGACAGATGTAGTTCAACTCTATATCAAACACGGTTTGTGCTAGCTTCTTGAAACTTGACAAAATCAAGTAGTTCTATGCTCTATCTCTAAGGTTTGCTTCCTTTTGATGTAGACCAAGCAGAGACTAACGAAAAACACTTTCATTGAAAAGGTTGACAAGCTTACAAAAAACAACAGTCTCCTGAAATCCCAACATATATTTTTTCAACATATCTTCATGATACTTTCAGGTAATGATCAGTACACCAATCCGATTTGGATGCCCAAATTTCGTTCTTCTAGGTTGAAGCATTTGTTTGCAGTAACAGTTGGAAATTTTAGGTTAAACTCTGTTTTCTCCTATTTTGATAGATGTAGTTCGAACTCTAAAGCAAACACGGTTTGTGCTACCTTCTTGGAACTTGACACATGCACTAGTTCTGCGTCTTATCTCTAAGGTTCGTTTCCTCATGATGTAGCGCTAAGCAGTTACTGGTGAAAAACACTTTCGTTGAAATGGATTGCCAAGCTTCCAACAAAACTACAGTCTCCTGAAATCTCAACATATATTTTTTCATCCAATCTTCATGATACTTTCAGGTAATGATCAGTACACCAATCCCACTTGGATGCCCAAATTTCATTCGTCTAGGTTGAAGCATTCGTTTGCGGTAACAGTTTGAATTTTTAGGTTAAACTCCTTTTTCTCCTATATTGATAGATATAGTTCGAACTGTAAATCAAACACGGTTTGTGCTAGCTTCCTGACTTGACACAATAAAATAGTTCTACATTCTATCTCTAAGGTTTGTTTCCTTTTGATGAAGACCTAAGCAGAGACTAACAGACAACAATTTCATTGAAAGGGGTTGCCAAGCTTCCAAAAAACTAGTCTCCTGAAACCTCAACATAAATTTTTTATCCAATCTTCCTGATACTTTCAGGTAATGTTCAGTACACCAATCCGATCTGAATGCCCAAATTTCGTTCTTCCAAGTTGAAGCATTCGTTTGCAGTAACAGTTGGAATTTTTAGGTTTCACTCTGTTTTCTCCTATATTGACAGATGTAGTTCGACTCTAAATCAAACACGGTTTGTGCTAGCTTCTTGAAACTTGACAAAATCAAGTAGTTCTATGTTCTGTCTCTAAGGTTTGTTTCCTTTGGATGTAGACCAAGCAGAGACTAACGAAAAACACTTTCATTGAAAAGGTTGACAAGCTTCCAAAAAACAACAGTCTCCTGAAATCTCAACATATATTTTTTCATCATATCTTCATGATACTTTCAGGTAATGATCAGTACACCAATCCGATTTAAATGCCCAAATTTCGTTCTTCTAGGTTGAAGCATTCGTTGGCAGTAACAGTTGGAAATTTTAGGTTTCACTCTGTTTTCTCCTATATTGATAGATGTAGTTCGAACTCTAAATCAAACACGATTTGTCCTAGCTTCTTGGAGCTGGACACAAAAAACTAGTTCTTCGTTTTATCTCTAAGGTTTGTTTCCTCATGATGTAGCTCTAAGTAGATACTGGTGAAAAACACTTTCATTGAAATGGGTTGCCCAGCTTCCAAAAAAACTACAGTCTCCTGAAATCTCAACATATATTTTTTCATCCAATCTTCATGATACTTTCAGGTAATGATCAGTACACCAATCCCACTTGGATGCCCAAATTTCATTCTTCTAGGATGAAGCATCGTTTGCAGTAAATGTTAGAATTTTAAGGTTAAGCTCTGTTTTCTCCTATTTTGATTATGTAGTTCGAACTGTAAATCAAGCACGGTTTGTGCTAGCGTCCTGACTTGACACAATGAAATAGCTCTACATTCTATCTCTAAGGTTTCTTTCCTTTTGATGAAGTCCTAAGCAGAGACTAATAGACAACAATTTCATTGAAAGGGGTTGCCAAGCTTCCAAAAAACTACAGTCTCCTGAAACCTCAACATAAATTTTTTATCCAATCTTCCTGATACTTTCAGGTAATGTTCAGTACACCAATCCGATCTGAATGCCCAAATTTCGTTCTTCCACGTTGAAGCATTCGTTTGCAGTAACAGTTCGAATTTTTAAGTTTCACTCTGTTTTCTCCTATATTGACACATGTAGTTCGACTCTAAATCAAACACGGTTTGTGCTAGCTTCTTGAAACTTGACAAAATCAAGTAGTTCTATGCTCTATCTCTAAGGTTTGCTTCCTTTTGATGTAGACCAATCAGAGACTAACGAAAAACACTTTCATTGAAAATGTTGACAAGCTTCCAAAAAACAACAGTCTCCTGAAATCTCAACATATATTTTTTCATCATATCTTCATGATACTTTCAGGTAATGATCAGTACACCAATCCGATTTGGATGCCCAAATTTCGTTCTTCTAGGTTGAAGCATTCGTTTGCAGTAACAGTTGGAAATTTTAGGTTTCACTCTGTTTTCTCCTATATTGATAGATGTAGTTCGAACTCTAAATCAAACACGATTTGTGCTAGCTTCTTGGAACTTGACACAATGCACTAGTTCTGCGTTCTATCTCTAAGGTTTGTTTCCTCATGATGTAGCTCTAAGCAGATACTGGTGAAAAACACTTTCATTGAAATGGGTTGCCCAGCTTCCAAAAAAACTACAGTCTCCTGAAATCTCAACATATATTTTTTCATCCAATCTTCATGATACTTTCAGGTAATGATCAGTACACCAATCCCACGTGGATGCCCAAATTTCATTCTTCTAGGATGAAGCATTCATTTGCAGTAACTGTTAGAATTTTTAGGTTAAACTCTGTTTTCTCCTATTTTGATAGATGTAGTTCGAACTCTATATCAAACACGGTTTGTGCTACCTTCTTGGAACTTGACACAATGCACTAGTTCTGCGTTCTATCTCTAGGGGTTGTTTCCTCATGATGTAGCACTATGCAGTTACTGGTGAAAAACATTCACTGAAATGGATTGCCAAGGTCCCAAAAAACTACAGTCTCCTGAAATCTCAACATATATTTTTTCATCCAATCATCATGATACTTTCAGGTAATGATCAGTACACCAATCCCACGTGGATGCCCAAATTTCATTCTTCTAGGATGAAGCATTCGTTTGCAGTAACTGTGTGAATTTTTAGGTTAAACTCTGTTTTCTCCTATTTTGATAGATGTAGTTCGAACTCTAAATCAAACACGGTTTGTGCTACCTTCTTGGAACTTGACACAATGCACTAGTTCTGCGTTTTATCTCTAAGGGTTGTTTCCTCATGATGTAGCACTAAGCTGTTACTGGTGAAAAACACATTCATTGAAATGGATTGCCAAGGTTCCCAAAAACTACAGTCTCCTGAAATCTCAACATATATTTTTTCATCCAATCTTCATGATACTTTCAGGTAATGATCAGTACACCAATCCCACTTGGATGCCCAAATTTCATTCGTCTAGGTTGAAGCATTCGTTTGCGGTAACAGTTTGAATTTTTAGGTTAAACTCCTTTTTCTCCTATATTGATAGATGTAGTTCTAACTGTAAATCAAACACGGTTTGTGTTAGCTTCCTGACTTGACACAATGAAATAGTTCTACATTCTATCTCTAAGGTTTGTTTACTTTTGATGAAGACCTAAGCACAGACTAACAGACAACAATTTCATTGAAAGGGTTTCCCAAGCTTAAATAAACCATGTCTCCTGAAACCTCAACATAAATTTTTTATCCAATCTTCCTGATACTTTCAGGTAATGTTCAGTACACCAATCCGATCTGAATGCCCAAATTTCGTTCTTCCAAGTTGAAGCATTCGTTTGCAGTAACAGTTGGAATTTTTAGGTTTCACTCTGTTTTCTCCTATATTGACAGATGTAGTTCAACTCTATATCAAACACGGTTTGTGCTAGCTTCTTGAAACTTGACAAAATCAAGTAGTTCTATGCTCTATCTCTAAGGTTTGCTTCCTTTTGATGTAGACCAAGCAGAGACTAACGAAAAACACTTTCATTGAAAAGGTTGACAAGCTTACAAAAAACAACAGTCTCCTGAAATCCCAACATATATTTTTTCAACATATCTTCATGATACTTTCAGGTAATGATCAGTACACCAATCCGATTTGGATGCCCAAATTTCGTTCTTCTAGGTTGAAGCATTTGTTTGCAGTAACAGTTGGAAATTTTAGGTTAAACTCTGTTTTCTCCTATTTTGATAGATGTAGTTCGAACTCTAAAGCAAACACGGTTTGTGCTACCTTCTTGGAACTTGACACATGCACTAGTTCTGCGTCTTATCTCTAAGGTTCGTTTCCTCATGATGTAGCGCTAAGCAGTTACTGGTGAAAAACACTTTCGTTGAAATGGATTGCCAAGCTTCCAACAAAACTACAGTCTCCTGAAATCTCAACATATATTTTTTCATCCAATCTTCATGATACTTTCAGGTAATGATCAGTACACCAATCCCACTTGGATGCCCAAATTTCATTCGTCTAGGTTGAAGCATTCGTTTGCGGTAACAGTTTGAATTTTTAGGTTAAACTCCTTTTTCTCCTATATTGATAGATATAGTTCGAACTGTAAATCAAACACGGTTTGTGCTAGCTTCCTGACTTGACACAATAAAATAGTTCTACATTCTATCTCTAAGGTTTGTTTCCTTTTGATGAAGACCTAAGCAGAGACTAACAGACAACAATTTCATTGAAAGGGGTTGCCAAGCTTCCAAAAAACTAGTCTCCTGAAACCTCAACATAAATTTTTTATCCAATCTTCCTGATACTTTCAGGTAATGTTCAGTGCACCAATCCGATCTGAATGCCCAAATTTCGTTCTTCCAAGTTGAAGCATTCGTTTGCAATAACAGTTGGTATTTTTAGGTTTCACTCTGTTTTCTCCTATATTGACAGATGTAGTTCGACTCTAAATCAAACACGGTTTGTGCTAGCTTCTTGAAACTTGACAAAATCAAGTAGTTCTATGTTCTGTCTCTAAGGTTTGTTTCCTTTGGATGTAGACCAAGCAGAGACTAACGAAAAACACTTTCATTGAAAAGGTTGACAAGCTTCCAAAAAACAACAGTCTCCTGAAATCTCAACATATATTTTTTCATCATATCTTCATGATACTTTCAGGTAATGATCAGTACACCAATCCGATTTAAATGCCCAAATTTCGTTCTTCTAGGTTGAAGCATTCGTTGGCAGTAACAGTTGGAAATTTTAGGTTTCACTCTGTTTTCTCCTATATTGATAGATGTAGTTCGAACTCTAAATCAAACACGATTTGTCCTAGCTTCTTGGAGCTGGACACAAAAAACTAGTTCTTCGTTTTATCTCTAAGGTTTGTTTCCTCATGATGTAGCTCTAAGTAGATACTGGTGAAAAACACTTTCATTGAAATGGGTTGCCCAGCTTCCAAAAAAACTACAGTCTCCTGAAATCTCAACATATATTTTTTCATCCAATCTTCATGATACTTTCAGGTAATGATCAGTACACCAATCCCACTTGGATGCCCAAATTTCATTCTTCTAGGATGAAGCATCGTTTGCAGTAAATGTTAGAATTTTAAGGTTAAGCTCTGTTTTCTCCTATTTTGATTATGTAGTTCGAACTGTAAATCAAGCACGGTTTGTGCTAGCGTCCTACTTGACACAATGAAATAGCTCTACATTCTATCTCTAAGGTTTCTTTCCTTTTGATGAAGTCCTAAGCAGAGACTAATAGACAACAATTTCATTGAAAGGGGTTGCCAAGCTTCCAAAAAACTACAGTCTCCTGAAACCTCAACATAAATTTTTTATCCAATCTTCCTGATACTTTCAGGTAATGTTCAGTACACCAATCCGATCTGAATGCCCAAATTTCGTTCTTCCACGTTGAAGCATTCGTTTGCAGTAACAGTTCGAATTTTTAAGTTTCACTCTGTTTTCTCCTATATTGACACATGTAGTTCGACTCTAAATCAAACACGGTTTGTGCTAGCTTCTTGAAACTTGACAAAATCAAGTAGTTCTATGCTCTATCTCTAAGGTTTGCTTCCTTTTGATGTAGACCAATCAGAGACTAACGAAAAACACTTTCATTGAAAAGGTTGACAAGCTTCCAAAAAACAACAGTCTCCTAAAATCCCAACATATATTTTTTCATCATATCTTCATGATACTTTCAGGTAATGATCAGTACACCAATCCGATTTGGATGCCCAAATTTTGTTCTTCTAGGTTGAAGCATTCGTTTGCAGTAACAGTTTGAAATTTTAGGTTTCACTCTGTTTTCTCCTATTTTGATAGATGTAGTTCGAACTCTAAATCAAACACGGTTTGTGCTACCTTCTTGGAACTTGACACATGCACTAGTTCTGCGTTCTGTCTGTAAGGGTTGTTTCCTCATGATGTAGCACTAAGCCGTTACTGGTGAAAAACAATTTCATTGAAATGGATTGCAAAGCTTCCAAAAAAACTACAGTCTCCTGAAATCTTAACATATATTTTTTCATCCAATCTTCATGATACTTTCAGGTAATGATCAGTACACCAATCCCACTTGGATGCCCAAATTTCATTCGTCTAGGTTGAAGCATTCGTTTGCGTTAACAGTTTGAATTTTTAGGTTAAACTCCTTTTATTCCTATATTGATAGATGTAGTTCGAACTGTAAATCAAACACGGTTTGTGCTAGCTTCCTGACATGACACAATAAAATAGTTCTACATTCTATCTCTAAGGTTTGTTTCCTTTTGATGAAGACCTAAGCAGAGACTAACAGACAACAATTTCATTGAAAGGGGTTGCCAAGCTTCCAAAAAACTACAGTCTCCTGAAACCTCAACATAAATTTTTTATCCAATCTTCCTGATACTTTCAGGTAATGTTCAGTACACCAATCTGATCTGAATGCCCAAATTTCGTTCTTCCAAGTTGAAGCATTCGTTTGCAGTAACTGTTAGAATTTTTAGGTTAAATCTGTTTTCTCCTATATGGATAGATGTAGTTCGAACTCTAAATCAAACACGGTTTGTGCTACCTTCTTGGAACTTGACACAATGCACTAGTTCTGCGTTCTATCTCTAAGGTTTGATTCCTCATGGTGTAGCACTAAGCATTCCTGGTGAAAAACACTTTCACTGAAATGGATTGCCAAGGTCCCAAAAAACTACAGTCTCCTGAAATCTCAACATATATTTTTTCAGCCAATCATCATGATATTTTCAGGTAATGATCAGTACACCAATCCCACGTGGATGCCCAAATTTCATTCTTCTAGTTTGAAGCATTCGTTTGCAGTAACTGTTTGAATTTTTAGGTTAAACTCTGTTTTCTCCTATTTTGATAGATGTAGTTCGAACTATAAATCAAACATGGTTTGTGCTACCTTCTTGGAACTTGACGCAATAAACTAGTTCTGAGTTCTATCTCTAAGGGTTGTTTCCTCATGATGTAGCACTAAGCAGTTACTGGTTAAAAAACACTTTCATTGAAATGGATTGCCAAGCTTCCAAAAAACTACAGTCTCCTGAAATCTAAACATATACTTTTTCATCCAATCTTCATGATACTTTCAGGTAATGATCAGTACACCAATCCCACTTGGATGCCCAAATTTCATTCGTCTAGGTTGAAGCATTCATTTGCGGTAACAGTTTGAATTTTTAGGTTAAACTCCTTTTCCTCCTATATTGATAGATGTAGTTCGAACTGTAAATCAAACACGGTTTGTGCTAGCTTCCTGACTTGACACAATAAAATAGTTCTACATTCTATCTCTAAGGTTTCTTTACTTTTGATGAAGACCTAAGCAGAGACTAATAGACAACAATTTCATTGAAAGGGGTTGCCAAGCTTCCAAAAAACTACAGTCTCCTGAAACCTCAACATAAATTTTTTATCCAATCTTCCTGATACTTTCAGGTAATGTTCAGTACACCAATCCGATCTGAATGCCCAAATTTCGTTCTTCCAAGTTGAAGCATTCATTTGCAGTAACACTTGGAATTTTTAGGTTTCACTCTGTTTTCTCCTATATTGACAGATGTAGTTCGACTCGAAATCAAACACGGTTTGTGCTAGCTTCTTGAAACTTGACAAAATCAAGTAGTTCTATGCTCTATCTCTAAGGTTTGCTTCCTTTTGATGTAGACCAAGCAGAGACTAACGAAAAACACTTTCATTGAAAAGGTTGACTAGCTTCCAAAAAACAACAGTCTCCTGAAATCCGAACATATATTTTTTCATCATATCTTCATGATACTTTCAGGTAATGATCAGTACACCAACCCGATTTGGATGCCCAAATTTCGTTCTTCTAGGTTGAAGCATTCGTTTGCAGTAACAGTTTGAAATTTTAGGTTTCACTCTGTTTTCTCCTATTTTGATAGATGTAGTTCGAACTCTAAATCAACACGGTTTGTGCTACCTTCTTGGAACCTGACACATGCACTAGTTCTGCGTTCTGTCTTTAAGGGTTGTTTCCTCATGATGTAGCACTAAGCCGTTACAGGTGAAAAACACATTCATTGAAATGGATTGCCAAGATTCCAAAAAAAGTACAGTCTCCTGAAATCTCAATATATATTTTTTCATCCAATCTTCATGATACTTTCAGGTAATGATCAGTACACCAATCCCACTTGAATGCCCACATTTCGTTCTTCTAGGTTGAAGCATTCGTTTGCAGTAACAGTTGGAAATTTTAGGTTAAACTCTGTTTTCTCCTATTTTGATAGATGTAGTTCGAACTCTAAATCAAACACGGTTTGTGCTACCTTCTTCGACCCTGACACATGCACTAGTTCTGCGTTTTATCTCTAAGGGTTGTTTCCTCATGATGTAGCTCTAAGCAGATACTGGTGAAAAACACTTTCATTGAAATGGGTTGCACAGCTTCCAAAGAAACTACAGTCTCCTGAAATCTCAACATATATTTTTTCATCCAATCTTCATGATATTTTCAGGTAATGATCAGTACACCAATCCCACTTGGATGCCCAAATTTCATTCTTCTAGGATGAAGCATTCATTTGCAGTAACTGTTAGAATTTTTAGGTTAAACTCCTTTTTCTCCTATATTGATAGATGTAGTTCAAACTGTAAATCAAACACGGTTTGTGCTAGCTTCCTGACTTGACACAATAAAATAGTTCTACATTCTATCTCTAAGGTTTCTTTCCTTTTGATGAAGACCTAAGCAGAGACTAATAGACAACAATTTCATTGAAAGGGGTTGCCAAGCTTCCAAAAAACTAGAGTCTCCTGAAACATCAAAATAAATTTTTTATCCAATCTTCCTGATACTTTCAGGTAATGTTCAGTACACCAATCCGATCTGAATGCCCAAATTTCGTTCTTCCAAGTTGAAGCATTCATTTGCAGTAACACTTGGAATTTTTAGGTTTCACTCTGTTTTCTCCTATATTGACAGATGTAGTTCGACTCGAAATCAAACACGGTTTGTGCTAGCTTCTTGAAACTTGACAAATTCAAGTAGTTCTATGCTCTATCTCTAAGGTTTGCTTCCTTTTGACGTAGTCCAAGCAGAGACTAACGAAAAACACTTTCATTGAAAAGGTTGACTAGCTTCCAAAAAACAACAGTCTCCTGAAATCCCAACATATACTTTTTCATCATATCTTCATGATACTTTCAGGTAATGATCAGTACACCAATCCGATTTGGATGCCCAAATTTCGTTCTTCTAGGTTGAAGCATTCGTTTGCAGTAACAGTTTGAAATTTTAGGTTTCACTCTGTTTTCTCCTATTTTGATAGATGTAGTTCGAACTCTAAATCAACACGGTTTGTGCTACCTTCTTGGAACTTGACACATGCACTAGTTCTGCGTTCTCTCTCTAAGGGTTGTTTCCTCATGATGTAGCACTAAGCCGTTACAGGTGAAACACACATTCATTGAAATGGATTGCCAAGATTCCAAAAACACTACAGTCTCCTCAAATCTCAATATATATTTTTTCATCCAATCTTCATGATACTTTCAGGTAATGATCAGTACACCAATCCCACTTGGATGCCCACATTTCGTTCTTCTAGGTTGAAGCATTCGTTTGCAGTAACAGTTGGAAATTTTAGGTTAAACTCTGTTTTCTCCTATTTTGATAGATGTAGTTCGAACCCTAAATCAAACACGGTTTGTGCTACCTTCTTCGACCCTGACACATGCACTAGTTCTGCGTTTTATCTCTAAGGGTTGTTTCCTCATGATGTAGCACTAAGCAGTTACTGGTGAAAAACACTTTCATTGAAATGGATTGCCAAACTTCCAAAAAAACTACAGTCTCCTGAAATCTCAACATATATTTTTTCATCCAGTCTTCATGATACTTTCAGGTAATGATCAGTACACCAATCCCACTTGGATGCCCAAATTTCATTCGTCTAGGTTGAAGCATTCGTTTGCGGTAACAGTTTGAATTTTTAGGTTAAACTCCTTTTTCTCCTATATTGATAGATATAGTTCGAACTGTAAATCAAACACGGTTTGTGCTAGCTTCCTGACTTGACACAATAAAATAGTTCTACATTCTATCTCTAAGGTTTGTTTCCTTTTTATGAAGACCTAAGCAGAGACTAACAGACAACAATTTCAATGAAAGGGGTTGCCAAGCTTCCAAAAAACTAGTCTCCTGAAACCTCAACATAAATTTTTGTTCCAATCTTCCTGATACTTTCAGGTAATCTTCAGTACACCAATCCCATCTGAATGCCCAAATTTCGTTCTTCCAAGTTGAAGCATTCATTTGCAGTAACAGTTGGAATTTTTAGGTTTCATTCTGTTTTCTCCTATATTGACAGATGTAGTTCGACTCGAAATCAAACACGGTTTGTGATAGCTTCTTGAAACTTGACAAAATCAAGTAGTTCTATGTTCTGTCTCTAAGGTTTCTTTCCTTTGGATGTAGACCAACCAGAGACTAACGAAAAACACTTTCATTGAAAAGGTTGACAAGCTTCCAAAAAACAACAGTCTCCTGAAATCTCAACATATATTTTTTCATCATATCTTCATGATACTTTCAGGTAATGATCAGTACACCAATCCGATTTGGATGCCCAAATTTCGTTCTTCTAGGTTGAAGCATTCGTTTGCAGTAACAGTTTGAAATTTTAGGATTCACTCTGTTTTCTCCTATATTGATAGATGTAGTTCGAACTCTAAATCAAACACGATTTGTGCTAGCTTCTTGGAGCTTGACACAAAAAACTAGTTCTGCGTTCTATCTCTAAGGTTTGTTTCCTCATGATGTAGCTCTAAGCAGATACTGGTGAAAAACACTTTCATTGAAATGGGTTGCACAGCTTCCAAAGAAACTACAGTCTCCTGAAATCTCAACATATATTTTTTCATCCAATCTTCATGATAATTTCAGGTAATGATCAGTACACCAATCCCACGTGGATGCCCAAATTTCATTCTTCTAGGATGAAGCATTCGTTTGCAGTAACTGTTAGAATTTTTAGGTTAAACTCTGTTTTCTCCTATTTTGATAGATGTAGTTCGAACTCTAAATCAAACCTGGTTTGTGCTACCTTCTTGGAACTTGACGCAATAAACTAGTTCTGCGTTCTATCTCTAAGGGTTGTTTCCTTATGATGTAGCACTAAGAAGTTACTGGTGAAAAACACTTTCATTGAAATGATTGCCAAGCTTCCAAAAAACTACAGTCTCCTGAAATCTCAACATATATTTTTTCATCCAATCTTCATGATACTTTCAGGTAATGATCAGTACACCAATCCCACTTGGATGCCCAAATTTCATTCGTCTAGTTTGAAGCATTCGTTTGCGGTAACAGTTTGAATTTTTATTTTAAACTCCTTTTTCTCCTATATTGATAGATGTAGTTCGAACTGTAAATCAAACACGGTTTGTGCTAGCTTCCTGACTTGACACAATAAAATAGTTCTACATTCTATCTCTAAGGTTTGTTTCCTTTTGATGAAGACCTAAGCAGAGACTAACAGACAACAATTTCATTGAAAGTGGTTGCCAAGCTTCCAAAAAACTAGTCTCCTGAAACCTCAACATAAATTTTTTATCCAATCTTCCTGTTACTTTCAGGTAATGTTCAGTACACCAATCCGATCTGAATGCCCAAATTTCGTTCTTCCTAGTTGAAGCATTCGTTTGCAGTAACAGTTGGAATTTTTAGGTTTCACTCTGTTTTCTCCAATATTGACAGAAGTAGTTCGACTCTAAATCAAACACGGTTTGTGCTAGCTTCTTGAAACTTGACAAAATCAAGTAGTTCTATGTTCTGTCTCTAAGGTTTGTTTCCTTTTGATGTAGACCAAGCAGAGACTAACGAAAAACAATTTCATTGAAAAGGTTGACAAGCTTCCAAAAAACAACAGTCTCCTGAAATCTCAACATATATTTTTTCATCATATCTTCATGATACTTTCAGGTAATGATCAGTACACCAATCCGATTTGGATGCCCAAATTTCGTTCTTCTAGGTTGAAGCATTCGTTTGCAGTAACAGTTGGAAATTTTAGGTTTCACTCTGTTTTCTCCTATATTGATAGATGTAGTTCGAACTCTAAATCAAACACGATTCGTGCTAGCTTCTTGGAGCTTGACACAAAAAACTAGTTCTGAATTCTATCTCTAATGTTTGTTTCCTCATGATGTAGCTCTAAGCAGATACTGGTGAAAAACACTTTCATTGAAATGGGTTGCACAGCTTCCAAAGAAACTACAGTCTCCTCAAATCTCAACATATATTTTTCATCCAATCTTCATGATACTTTCAGGTAATGATCAGTACACCAATCCCACTTGGATGCCCAAATTTCATTTTTCTAGGATGAAGCATTCGTTTGCATTAACTGTTAGAATTTTTAGGTTAAACTCATTTTTCTCCTATATTGATAGATGTAGTTTGAACTGTAAATCAAACACGGTTTGTGCTAGCTTCCTGACTTGACACAATGAAATAGTTCTACATTCTATCTCTAAGGTTTGTTTCCTTTTGATAAAGACCTAAGCATAGACTAATAGACAACAATTTCATTGAAAGGGATTGCCAAGCTTCGAAACGACTACAGTCTCCTGAAACCTCAACATAAATTTTTTATCCAATCTTCCTGATACTTTCAGGTAATGTTCAGTACACCAATCCGATCTGAATGCCCAAATTTCGTTCTTCCAAGTTGAAGAATTCCTTTGCAGTAACAGTTGGAATTTTTAGTTTTCACTCTGTTTTCTTTTATATTGACAGATGTAGTTCAACTCTAAATCAAACACGGTTTGTGCTAGCTTCTTGAAACTTGACAAATCAAGTAGTTCTATGCTCTATCTCTAAGGTTTGCTTCCTTTTGATGTAGACCAAACAGAGACTAACGAAAAACACTTTCATTGAAAAGGTTGACAAGCTTCCAAAAAACAACAGTCTCCTGAAATCCCAACATATATTTTTTCATCATATCTTCATGATACTTTCAGGTAATGATCAGTACACCAATCCGATTTTGATGCCCAAATTTCGTTCTTCTATGTTGAAGCATTCGTTTGCAGTAACAGTTTGAAATTTTAGGTTTCACTCTGTTTTCTCCTATTTTGATAGATGTAGTTCGAACTCTAAATCAAACACGGTTCGTGCTACCTTTTTGGAACTTGACACATGCACTAGTTTTGCGTTCTGTCTCTAAGGGTTGTTTCCTCATGATGTAGCACTAAGCCGTTACAGGTGAAAAACACTTTCATTGAAATGGATTGCCAAGATTCCAAAAAAACTACAGTCTCCTGAAATCTCAACATATATTTTTTCATCCAATCTTCATGATACTTTCAGGTAATGATCAGTACACCAATCCCACTTGGATGCCCAAATTTTATTCTTCTAGGATGAAGCATTCGTTTGCAGTGACTGTTAGAATTTTTAGGTTAAACTCTGTTTTCTCCTATTTTGATAGGTGTAGTTCGAACTCTAAATCAAACCTGGTTTGTGCTACCTTCTTGGAACTTGACGCAATAAACTAGTTCTGCGTTCTATCTCTAAGGGTTGTTTCCTTATGATGTAGCACTAAGAAGTTACTGGTGAAAAACACTTTCATTGAAATGGATTGCCAAGCTTCCAAAAAACTACAGTCTCCTGAAATCTCAACATATATTTTTTCATCCAATCTTCATGATACTTTCAGGTAATGATCAGTACACCAATCCCACTTGTATGCCCAAATTTCATTCGTCTAGTTTGAAGCATTCGTTTGCGGTAACAGTTTGAAATTTTATTTTAAACTCCTTTTTCTCCTATATTGATAGATGTAGTTCGAACTGTAAATCAAACACGGTTTGTGCTAGCTTCCTGACTTGACACAATAAAATAGTTCTACATTCTATCTCTAAGGTTTGTTTCCTTTTGATGAAGACCTAAGCAGAGACTAACAGACAACAATTTCATTGAAAGGGGTTGCCAAGCTTCCAAAAAACTAGTCTCCTGAAACCTCAACATAAATTTTTTATCCAAAATTCCTGATACTTTCAGGTAATGTTCAGTACACCAATCCGATCTGAATGCCCAAATTTCGTTCTTCCAAGTTGAAGCATTCGTTTGCAGTAACAGTTGGAATTTTTAGGTTTCACTCTGTTTTCTCCTATATTGACAGATGTAGTTCGACTCTAAATCAAACACGGTTTGTGCTAGCTTCTTGAAACTTGACAAAATCAAGTAGTTCTATGTTCTGTCTCTAAGGTTTGTTTCCTTTGGATGTAGACCAACCAGAGACTAACGAAAAACACTTTCATTGAAAAGGTTGACAAGCTTCCAAAAAACAACAGTCTCCTGAAATCTCAACATATATTTTTTCATCATATCTTCATGATACTTTCAGGTAAAGATCAGTATACCAATCCGATTTGGATGCCCAAATTTCGTTCTTCTAGGTTGAAGCATTCGTTTGCAGTAACAGTTGGAAATTTTAGGTTTCACTCTGTTTTCTCCTATATTGATAGATGTAGTTCGAACTCTAAATCAAACACGATTCGTGCTAGCTTCTTGGAGCTTGACCCAAAAAACTAGTTCTGAATTCTATCTCTAAGGTTTGTTTCCTCATGATGTAGCTCTAAGCAGATACTGGTGAAAAACACTTTCATTGAAATGGGTTGCACAGCTTCCAAAGAAACTACAGTCTCCTGAAATCTCAACATATATTTTTCATCCAATCTTCATGATACTTTCAGGTAATGATCAGTACACCAATCCCACTTGGATTCCCAAATTTCATTTTTCTAGGATGAAGCATTCGTTTGCATTAACTGTTAGAATTTTTAGGTTAAACTCCTTTTTCTCCTATATTGATAGATGTGGTTCGAACTCTAAATCAAACACGGTTTCTGCTACCTTCTTGGAACTTGACACAATGCACTTGTTCTGCGTTCTATCTCTAAGGTTTGATTCCTCATGATGTAGCACTAAGCAATTACTGGTGAAAAACACTTTCACTGAAATGGATTGCCAAGGTCCCAAAAAACTACAGTCTCCTGAAATCACAACATATATTTTTTCATCCAATCATCATGATACTCTCAGGTAATGATCAGTACACCAATCCCACGTGGATGCCCAAATTTCATTCTTCTAGGTTGAAGCATTCGTTTGCAGTAACTGTGTGAATTTTTAGGTTAAACTCTGTTTTGTCCTATTTTGATAGATGTAGTTCGAACTCTAAATCAAACACGGTTTGTGCTACCTTCTTGGAACTTGACACAATGCACTAGTTCTGCGTTTTATCTCTAAGGGTTGTTTCCTCATGATGTAGCACTAAGCAGTTACTGGTGAAAAACACTTTCATTGAAATGGATTGCCAAGGTTCCCAAAAATTACAGTCTCCTGAAATCTCAACATATATTTTTTCATCCAATCTTCATGATACTTTCAGGTAATGATCAGTACACCAATCCCACTTTGATGCCCAAATTTCATTCGTCTAGGTTGAAGCATTCGTTTGCGGTAACAGTTTGAATTTTTAGGTTATACTCCTTTTTCTCCTATATTGATAGATGTAGTTCGAACTGTAAATCAAACATGGTTTGTGCTAGCTTCCTGACTTGACACAATAAAATAGTTCTACATTCTATCTCTAAGGTTTGTTTCCTTTTGATGAAGACCTAAGCAGAGTCTAACAGACAACAATTTCATTGAAAGGGGTTGCCAAGCTTCCAAAAAACTAGTCTCCTGAAACTTCAACATAAATTTTTTATCCAATCTTCCTGATATTTTCTGGTAATGTTCAGGACACCAATCCGATCTGAATGCCCAAATTTCGTTCTTCCAAGTTGAAGCATTCGTTTGCAGTAACAGTTGGAATTTTTAGGTTTCACTCTGTTTTCTCCTATATTGACAGATGTAGTTCGACTCTAAATCAAACACGGTTTGTGCTAGCTTCTTGAAACTTGACAAAATCAAGTAGTTCTATGTTCTGTCTCTGAGGTTGTTTCCTTTTGATGTAGACCAAGCAGAGACTAACGAAAAACAGTTTCATTGAAAAGGTTGACAAGCTTCCAAAAAACAACAGTCTCCTGAAATCTCAACATATATTTTTTCATCATATCTTCATGATACTTTCAGGTAATGATCAGTACACCAATCCGATTTGGATGCCCAAATTTCGTTCTTCTAGGTTGAAGCATTCGTTTGCAGTAACAGTTGGAAATTTTAGGTTTCACTCTGTTTTCTCCTATATTGATAGATGTAGTTCGAACTCTAAATCAAACACGATTTGTGCTAGCTTCTTGGAGCTTGACACAAAAAACTAGTTCTGCGTTCTATCTCTAAAGCATGTTTCCTCATGATGTATCTCTAAGCAGATACTGGTGAAATACACTTTCATTGAAATTGGTTGCACAGCTTCCAAAGAAACTACAGTCTCCTGAAATCTCAACATATATTTTTCATCCAATCTTCTTGATACTTTCAGGTAATGATCAGTACACCAATCCCACTTGAATGCCCAAATTTCATTCTTCTAGGATGAAGCATTCATTTGCAGTAACTGTTAGAATTTTTAGGTTAAACTCCTTTTTCTCCTATATTGATAGATGTAGTTCGAACTGTAAATCAAACACGGTTTGTGCTAGCTTCCTGACTTGACACAATGAAATAGTTCTACATTCGATCTCTAAGGTTTGTTTCCTTTTGATGAAGACCTAAGCAGAGACTAATAGACAACAATTTCATTGAAAGGGGTTGCCAAGCTTCCATAAAACTACAGACTCCTGAAACCTCAACATAAATTTTTATCCATTCTTCCTGATACTTTCAGGTAATGTTCAGTACACCAATCCGATCTGAGCGCCCAAATTTCGTTCTTCCAAGTTGAAGCATTCGTTTGCAGTAACCGTTGGAATTTTTAGGTTTCACTCTGTTTTCTCCTATATTGACAGATGTAGTTCAACTCTAAATCAAACACGGTTTGTGCTAGCTTCTTGAAACTTGACAAAATCAAGTAGTTCTATGCTCTATCTCTAAGGTTTGCTTCCTTTTGATGTAGACCAATCAGAGACTAACGAAAAACACTTTCATTGAAATGGTTGACAAGCTTCCAAAAAACAACAGTCTCCTGAAATCCCAACATATATTTTTTCATCATATCTTCATGATACTTTCAGGTAATGATCAGTACACCAATCCGATTTGGATGCCCAAATTTCGTTCTTCTAGTTTGAAGCATTCGTTTGCAGTAACAGTTTGAAATTTTAGGTTTCACTCTGTTTTCTCCTATTTTGATAGATGTAGTTCGAATTCTAAATCAAACACAGTTTGTGCTACCTTCTTGGAACTTGACACATGCACTAGTTCTGCGTTCTGTCTCTAAGTTTTGTTTTCTCATGATTTAGCACTAAGCCGTTACAGGAGAAAAACACTTTCATTGAAATGGATTTCCAAGATTCCAAAAAAACTACAGTCTCCTGAAATCTCAACATATATTTTTTCATCCAATCTTCATGATACTTTCAGGTAATGATCAGTACACCAATCCCACGTGGATGCCCAAATTTCATTCTTCTAGGTTGAAGCATTCGTTTGCAGTAACTGTTTGAATTTAGAGGTTAAACTCTGTTTTCTCCTATTTTGATAGATGTAGTTCGAACTCTAAATCAAACATGGTTTGTGCTACCTTCTTGGAACTTGACGCAATAAACTAGTTCTGCGTTCTATCTCTAAGGGTTGTTTCCTTATGATGTAGCACTAAGCAGTTACTGGTGAAAAACACTTTCATTGAAATGGATTGCCAAGCTTCCCAAAAACTACAGTCTCATGAAATCTCAACATATATTTTTTCATCCAATTTTCAATGTACTTTCAGGTAATGATCAGTACACCAATCCCACTTGGATGCCCAAATTTCATTCGTCTAGGCTGAAGCATTCGTTTGCGGTAACAGTTAGAATTTTTAGGTTAAACTCCTTTTTCTCCTATATTGATAGATGTAGTTTGAACTGTAAATCAAACACGGTTTTTGCTAGCTTCCTGACTTGACACAATAAAATAGTTCTACATTCTATCTCTAAGGTTTGTTTCCTTTTGATGAAGACCTAAGCAGAAACTAACAGACAACAATTTCATTGAAAGTGGTTGCCAAGCTTCCAAAAAACTAGTCTCCTGAAACCTCAACATAAATTTTTTATCCAATCTTCCTGATACTTTCAGGTAATGTTCAGTACACCAATCCGATCTGAATGCCCAAATTTCATTCTTCCAAGTTGAAGCATTCGTTTGCAGTAACAGTTGGAATTTTTAGGTTTCACTCTGTTTTCTCCTATATTGACAGATGTAGTTCGACTCTAAATCAAACACGGTTTGTGCTAGCTTCTTGAAACTTGACAAAATCAAGTAGTTCTATGTTCTGTCTCTAAGGTTTGTTTCCTTTGGATGTAGACCAAGCAGAGACTAACGAAAAACACTTTCATGAAAAGGTTGACAAGCTTCCAAAAAACAACAGTCTCCTGAAATCCCAACATATATTTTTTCATCATAATTTCATGATACTTTCAGGTAATGATCAGTACACCAATCCGATTTGGATGCCCAAATTTCGTTCTTCTAGGTTGAAGCATTCGTTTGCAGTAACAGTTGGAAATTTTAGGTTTCACTCTGTTTTCTCCTATATTGATAGATGTAGTTCGAACTCTAAATCAAACACGATTTGTGCTAGCTTCTTGGAGCTTGACACAAAAAACTAGTTCTGCGTTCTATCTCTAAAGCATGTTTCCTCATGATGTATCTCTAAGCAGATACTGGTGAAATACACTTTCATTGAAATTGGTTGCACAGCTTCCAAAGAAACTACAGTCTCCTGAAATCTCAACATATATTTTTCATCCAATCTTCTTGATACTTTCAGGTAATGATCAGTACACCAATCCCACTTGAATGCCCAAATTTCATTCTTCTAGGATGAAGCATTCATTTGCAGTAACTGTTAGAATTTTTAGGTTAAACTCCTTTTTCTCCTATATTGATAGATGTAGTTCGAACTGTAAATCAAACACGGTTTGTGCTAGCTTCCTGACTTGACACAATGAAATAGTTCTACATTCGATCTCTAAGGTTTGTTTCCTTTTGATGAAGACCTAAGCAGAGACTAATAGACAACAATTTCATTGAAAGGGGTTGCCAAGCTTCCATAAAACTACAGACTCCTGAAACCTCAACATAAATTTTTATCCATTCTTCCTGATACTTTCAGGTAATGTTCAGTACACCAATCCGATCTGAGCGCCCAAATTTCGTTCTTCCAAGTTGAAGCATTCGTTTGCAGTAACCGTTGGAATTTTTAGGTTTCACTCTGTTTTCTCCTATATTGACAGATGTAGTTCAACTCTAAATCAAACACGGTTTGTGCTAGCTTCTTGAAACTTGACAAAATCAAGTAGTTCTATGCTCTATCTCTAAGGTTTGCTTCCTTTTGATGTAGACCAATCAGAGACTAACGAAAAACACTTTCATTGAAATGGTTGACAAGCTTCCAAAAAACAACAGTCTCCTGAAATCCCAACATATATTTTTTCATCATATCTTCATGATACTTTCAGGTAATGATCAGTACACCAATCCGATTTGGATGCCCAAATTTCGTTCTTCTAGTTTGAAGCATTCGTTTGCAGTAACAGTTTGAAATTTTAGGTTTCACTCTGTTTTCTCCTATTTTGATAGATGTAGTTCGAATTCTAAATCAAACACAGTTTGTGCTACCTTCTTGGAACTTGACACATGCACTAGTTCTGCGTTCTGTCTCTAAGTTTTGTTTTCTCATGATTTAGCACTAAGCCGTTACAGGAGAAAAACACTTTCATTGAAATGGATTTCCAAGATTCCAAAAAAACTACAGTCTCCTGAAATCTCAACATATATTTTTTCATCCAATCTTCATGATACTTTCAGGTAATGATCAGTACACCAATCCCACGTGGATGCCCAAATTTCATTCTTCTAGGTTGAAGCATTCGTTTGCAGTAACTGTTTGAATTTAGAGGTTAAACTCTGTTTTCTCCTATTTTGATAGATGTAGTTCGAACTCTAAATCAAACATGGTTTGTGCTACCTTCTTGGAACTTGACGCAATAAACTAGTTCTGCGTTCTATCTCTAAGGGTTGTTTCCTTATGATGTAGCACTAAGCAGTTACTGGTGAAAAACACTTTCATTGAAATGGATTGCCAAGCTTCCCAAAAACTACAGTCTCATGAAATCTCAACATATATTTTTTCATCCAATTTTCAATGTACTTTCAGGTAATGATCAGTACACCAATCCCACTTGGATGCCCAAATTTCATTCGTCTAGGCTGAAGCATTCGTTTGCGGTAACAGTTAGAATTTTTAGGTTAAACTCCTTTTTCTCCTATATTGATAGATGTAGTTTGAACTGTAAATCAAACACGGTTTTTGCTAGCTTCCTGACTTGACACAATAAAATAGTTCTACATTCTATCTCTAAGGTTTGTTTCCTTTTGATGAAGACCTAAGCAGAAACTAACAGACAACAATTTCATTGAAAGTGGTTGCCAAGCTTCCAAAAAACTAGTCTCCTGAAACCTCAACATAAATTTTTTATCCAATCTTCCTGATACTTTCAGGTAATGTTCAGTACACCAATCCGATCTGAATGCCCAAATTTCATTCTTCCAAGTTGAAGCATTTGTTTGCAGTAACAGTTGGAATTTTTAGGTTTCACTCTGTTTTCTCCTATATTGACAGATGTAGTTCGACTCTAAATCAAACACGGTTTGTGCTAGCTTCTTGAAACTTGAAAAAATCAAGTAGTTCTATGTTCTGTCTCTAAGGTTTGTTTCCTTTGGATGTAGACCAAGCAGAGACTAACGAAAAACACTTTCATGAAAAGGTTGACAAGCTTCCAAAAAACAACAGTCTCCTGAAATCCCAACATATATTTTTTCATCATAATTTCATGATACTTTCAGGTAATGATCAGTACACCAATCCGATTTGGATGCCCAAATTTCGTTCTTCTAGGTTGAAGCATTCGTTTGCAGTAACAGTTTGAAATTTTAGGTTTCACTATGTTTTCTCCTATTTTGATAGATGTAGTTCGAACTCTAAATCAAACACGGTTTGTGCTACCTTCTTGGAACTTGACACATTCACTAGTTCTGCGTTCTGTCTCTAAGGGTTGTTTCCTCATGATGTAGCACTAAGCCGTTACAGGTGAAAAACACTTTCATTGAAATGGATTGCCATGATTCCAAAAAAACTACAGTCTCCTGAAATCTCAACATATATTTTTTCATCCAATCTTCATGGTACTTTCAGGTAATGATCAGTACACCAATCCCACTTGGATACCCAAATTTCATTCTTCTAAGATGAAGCATTCGTTTGCAGTAACTGTTAGAATTTTTAGGTTAAACTCTGTTTTCTCCTATTTTGATAGATGTAGTTTAACTCTAAATCAAACACGGTTTGTGCTACCTTCTTGGAACTTGACACAATGCACTAGTTCTGCGTTCTATCTCTAAGGTTTGATTCCTCATGATGTATCACTAAGCAGTTCCTGGTGAAAAACACTTTCACTGAAATGGATTGTCAAAGTCCCAAAAAACTACAGTCTCCTGAAATCTCATCATATATTTTTTCATCCAATCATCATGATACTTTCAGATAATGATCAGTACACCAATCCCACGTGGATGCCCGAATTTCATTCTTCTAGGTTGAAGCATTCGTTTGCAGTAACTGTTAGAATTTTTAGGTTAAACTCTGTTTTCTCCTATTTTGATAGATGTAGTTCGAACTCTAAATCAAACACGGTTTGTGCTACCTTCTTGGAACTTGACACAATGCACTAGTTCTGCGTTCTATCTCTAAGGTTTGATTCCTTTTGATGAAGACCTCAGCAGAGACTAACAGACAACAATTTCATTGAAAGGGGTTGCCAAGCTTCCAAAAAACTAGTCTCCTGAAACCTCAACATAAATTTTTTATCCAATCTTCCTGGTGCTTTCAGGTAATGTTCAGTACACCAATCCGATCTGAATGCTCAAATTTCATTCTTCCAAGTTGAAGCATTCGTTTGCAGTAACAGTTGGAATTTTTAGGTTTCACTCTGTTTTCTCCTATATTGACAGATGTAGTTCGACTCTAAAACAAACACGGTTTGTGCTAGCTTCTTGAAACTTGACAAAATCAAGCAGTTCTATGTTCTGTCTCTAAGGTTTGTTTCCTTTGGATGTAGACCAAGCAGAGACTAACGAAAAACACTTTCATTGAAAAGGTTGACAAGCTTCCAAAAAACAACAGTCTCCTGAAATCTCAACATATATTTTTTCATCATATCTTCATGATACTTTCAGGTAATGATCAGTACACCAATCCGATTTGGATGCCCAAATTTCGTTCTTCTAGTTTGAAGCATTCGTTTGCAGTAACAGTTTGAAATTTTAGGTTTCACTCTGTTTTCTCGTATTTTGATAGATGTAGTTCGAATTCTAAATCAAACACAGTTTGTGCTACCTTCTTGGAACTTGACACATGCACTAGTTCTGGGTTCTGTCTCTAAGTTTTGTTTTCTCATGATGTAGCACTAAGCAGTTACAGGAGAAAAACACTTTCATTGAAATGAATTGCCAATATTCCAAAAAAACTACAGTCTCCTGAAATCTCAACCTATATTTTTTCATCCAATCTTCATGATACTTTCAGGTAATGATCAGTACACCAATCCCACGTGGATGCCCAAATTTCATTCTTCTAGGTTGAAGTATTCGTTTGCAGTAACTTTTTGAATTTAGAGGTTAAACTCTGTTTTCTCCTATTTTGATAGATGTAGTTCGAACTCTAAATCAAACATGGTTTGTGCTACCGTCTTGGAACTTGACGCAATAAACTAGTTCTGCGTTCTACCTCTAAGGGTTGTTTCCTTATGATGTAGCACTAAGCAGTTACTGGTGAAAAACACTTTCATTGAAATGGATTGCCAAGCTTCCCAAAAACTACAGTCTCATGAAATCTCAACATATATTTTTTCATCCAATCTTCAATGTACTTTCAGGTAATGATCAGTACACCAATCCCACTTGGATGCCCAAATTTCATTCGTCTAGGTTGAAGCATTCGTTTGCGGTAACAGTTTGAATTTTTAGGTTAAACTCCTTTTTCTCCTATATTGATAGATGTAGTTCGAACTGTAAATCAAACACGGTTTGTGCTAGCTTCCTGACTTGACACAATAAAATAGTTCTACATTCTATCTCTAAGGTTTGTTTCCTTTTGATGAAGACCTAAGCAGAGACTAACAGACAACAATTTCATTGAAAGGGGTTGCCAAGCTTCCAAAAAAATAGTCTCCTGAAACCTCAACATAAATTTTTTATCCAATCTTCCTGATACTTTCAGGTAATGTTCAGTACACCAATCCGATCTGAATGCCCAAATTTCGTTCTTCCAAGTTGAAGCATTCGTTTGCAGTAACAGTTGGAATTTTTAGGTTTCACTCTGTTTTCTCCTATATTGACAGATGTAGTTCGACTCTAAATCAAACACGGTTTGTGCTAGCTTCTTGAAACTTGACAAAATCAAGTAGTTCTCTGTTCTGTCTCTAAGGTTTGTTTCCTTTGGATGTAGACCAAGCAGAGACTAACGAAAAACACTTTCATGAAAAGGTTGACAAGCTTCCAAAAAACAACAGTCTCCTGAAATCCCAACATATATTTTTTCATCATATCTTCATGATACGTTCAGGTAATGATCAGTACACCAATCCGATTTGGATGCCCAAATTTCGTTCTTCTAGGTTGAAGCATTCGTTTGCAGTAACAGTTTGAAATTTTAGGTTTCACTATGTTTTCTCCTATTTTGATAGATGTAGTTCGAACTCGAAATCAAACACGGTTTGTGCTACCTTCTTGGAACTTGACACATGCACTAGTTCTGCGTTCTGTCTCTAAGGGTTGTTTCATCATGATGTAGCACTAAGCCGTTACAGGTGAAAAACACTTTCATTGAAATGGATTGCCATGATTCCAAAAAAACTACAGTCTCCTGAAATCTCAACATATATTTTTTCATCCAATCTTCATGATACTTTCAGGTAATGATCAGTACACCAATCCCACTTGGATACCCAAATTTCATTCTTCTAGGATGAAGCATTCGTTTGCAGTAACTGTTAGAATTTTTAGGTTAAACTCTGTTTTCTACTATTTTGATGGATGTAGTTTGAACTCTAAATCAAACACGGTTTGTGCTACCTTCTTGGAACTTGACACAATGCACTAGTTCTGCGTTCTATCTCTAAGGTTTGATTCCTCATGATGTATCACTAAGCAGTTCCTGGTGAAAAACACTTTCACTGAAATGGATTGCCAAAGTCCCAAAAAACTACAGTCTCCTGAAATCTCAACATATATTTTTTCATCCAATCATCATGATACTTTCAGATAATGATCAGTACACCAATCCCACGTGGATGCCCAAATTTCATTCTTCTAGGTTGAAGCATTCGTTTGCAGTAACTGTTTGAATTTTTAGGTTAAGCTCTGTTTTCTCCTATTTTGATAGATGTAGTTCGAACTCTAAATCAAACATGGTTTGTGCTACCTTCTTGGAACTTGACGCAATAAACTAGTTCTGCGTTCTGTCTCTAAGGGTTGTTTCCTTATGATGAAGCACTAAGAAGTTACTAGTGAAAAACACTTTCATTGAAATGGATTACCAAGCTTCCAAAAAACTACCGTCTCCTGAAATCTCAACATATATTTTTTAATCCAATCTTCATGATACTTTCAGGTAATGATCAGTACACCAATCCCACTTGAATGCCCAAATTTCTTTCGTCTAGGTTGAAGCATTCGTTTGCGGTAACAGTTTGAATTTTTAGGTTAAACTCCTTTTTCTCCTATATTGATAGATGTAGTTCGAACTGTAAATCAAACACGGTTTGTGCTAGCTTCCTGACTTGACACAATAAAATAGTTCTACATTCTATCTCTAAGGTTTGTTTCCTTTTGATGAAGACCTCAGCAGAGACTAACAGACAACAATTTCATTGAAATTGTTTGCCAAGCTTCCAAAAAACTAGTCTCCTGAAACCTCAACATAAATTTTTTATCCAATCTTCCTGATGCTTTCAGGTAATGTTCAGTACACCAATCCGATCTGAATGCTCAAATTTCGTTCTTCCAAGTTGAAGCATTCGTTTGCAGTAACAGTTGGAATTTTTAGGTTTCACTCTGTTTTCTCCTGTATTGACAGATGTAGTTCGACTCTAAATCAAACACGGTTTGTGCTAGCTCCTTGAAACTTGACAAAATCAAGTAGTTCTATGTTCTGTCTCTAAGGTTTGTTTCCTTTGGATGTAGACCAACCAGAGACTAACGAAAAACACTTTCATTGAAAAGGTTGACAAGCTTCCAAAAAACAACAGTCTCCTGAAATCTCAACTTATATTTTTTCTTCATATCTTCATGATACTTTCAGGTAATGATCAGTACACCAATCCGATTTGGATGCCCAAATTTCGTTCTTCTAGGTTGAAGCATTCGTTTGCAGTAACAGTTGGAAATTTTAGGTTTCACTCTGTTTTCTCCTATATTGATAGATGTAGTTTGAACTCTCAATCAAACACGATTTGTGCTAGCTTCTTGGAGCTTGACACAAAAAACTAGTTCTGCATTCTATCTCTAAGGTTTGTTTCCTCATGATGTAGCTCTAAGCAGATACTGGTGAAAAACACTTTCATTGAAATGGATTGCCCAGTTTCCAAAAAAACTACAGTCTCCTGAAATCTCAACATATATTTTTTCATCCAATCTTCATGATACTTTCAGGTAATGATCAGTACACCAATCCTACTTGGATATCCAAATTTCATTCCTCTAGGATGAAGCATTCGTTTGCAGTAACTGTTAGAATTTTTAGGTTAAACTCTGTTTTCTCCTATTTTGATAGATGTAGTTCGAACTGTAAATCAAACACGGTTTGTGCTAGCTTCCTGACTTGACACAATGAAATAGTTCTACATTCTATCTCTAAGGTTTGTTTCCTTTTGATGAAGACCTAAGCAGAGACTAATAGACAACAATTTCATTGAAAGGGGTTGCCAAGCTTCCAAAAAACTACAGTCTCCTGAAACCTCAACATAAATTTTTTATCCAATCTTCCTGATACTTTCAGGTAATATTCAGTACAGCAATCCGATCTGAATGCCCAAATTTCGTTCTTCCAAGTTGAAGCATTCGTTTGCAGTAACAGTTGGAATTTTTAGGTTTCACTCTGTTTTCTCCTATATTGACAGATGTAGTTCGACTCTAAATCAAACACGGTTTGTGCTAGCTTCTTGAAACTTGACAAAATCAAGTAGTTCTATGTTCTGTCTCTAAGGTTTGCTTCCTTTTGATGTAGACCAAGCAGAGACTAACGAAAAACACTTTCATTGAAAAGGTTGACAAGCTTCCAAAAAACAACAGTCTCCTGAAATCCCAACATATACTTTTTCATCAAATCTTCATGATACTTTCAGGTAATGATCAGTACACCAATCCGATTTGGATGCCCAAATTTCGTTCTTCTAGGTTGAAGCATTCGTTTGCAGTAACAGTTTGAAATTTTAGGTTTCACTCTGTTTTCTCCTATTTTGATAGATGTAGTTCGAACTCTAAATCAAACACGGTTTGTGCTACTTTCTTGGAACTTGACACATGCACTAGTTCTGCGTTCTGTCTCTAAGGGTTGTTTCCTCATGATGTAGCACTAATCCGTTACAGGTGAAAAACACTTTCATTGAAATGGATTGCCAAGATTCCAAAAAAACTACAGTCTCCTGAAATCTCAACATATATTTTTTCATCCAATCTTCATGATACTTTCAGGTAATGATCAGTACACCAATCCCACTTGGATGCCCAAATTTCATTCGTCTAGGTTGAAGCATTCCTTTGCGGTAACAGTTTGAATTTTTAGGTTAAACTCCTTTTTCTCCTATATTGATAAATGTAGTTCGAACTGTAAATCAAACACGGTTTGTGCTAGCTTCCTGACTTGACACAATAAAATAGTTCTACATTCTATCTCTAAGGTTTGTTTCCTTTTGATGAAGACCTAAGCAGAGACTAACAGACAACAATTTCATTGAAAGGGGTTGCCAAGCTTCCAAAAAACTACAGTCTCCTGGAACCTCTACATAAATTTTTTATCCAATCTTCCTGATACTTTCAGGTAATGTTCAGTACACCAATCCGATCTGAATGCCCAAATTTCGTTCTTCCAAGTTGAAGCATTCGTTTGCAGTAACAGTTGGAATTTTTAGGTTTCACTCTGTTTTCTCCTATATTGACAGATATAGTTCAACTCTAAATCAAACACGCTTTGTGCTAGCTTCTTGAAACTTGACAAAATCAAGTAGTTCTATGCTCTATCTCTAAGGTTTGCTTCCTTTTGATGTAGACCATGCAGAGACTAACGAAAAACACTTTCATTGAAAAGGTTGACAATCTTCCAAAAAACAACAGTCTCCTGAAATCCCAACATATATTTTTTCATCATAACTTCATGATACTTTCAGGTAATGATCAGTACACCAATCCGATTTGGATGCCCAAATTTCATTCTTCTAGGTTGAAGCATGCGTTTGCAGTAAGAGTTTGAAATTTTAGGTTTCACTCTGTTTTCTCCTATTTTGATAGATGTAGTTCGAACTCTAAATCAAACACGGGTAGTGCTACCTTCTTGGAACTTGACACATGCACTAGTTCTGCGTTTTGTCTCTAAGGGTTGTTTCCTCATGATGTAGCACTAAGCCGTTACAGGTGAAAAACACTTTCATTGAAATGGATTGCCAAGATTCCAAAAAAACTAGAGTCTCCTGAAATCTCAACATATATTTTTTCATCCAATCTTCATGATACTTTCAGGTAATGATCAGTACACCAATCCCACGTGCATGCCCAAATTTCATTCTTCTAGGATGAAGCATTCGTTTGCAGTAACTGTTAGAATTTTTAGGTTAAACTCTGTTTTCTCCTATTTTGATAGATGTAGTTCGAACTCTAAATCAAACACGGTTTTTGTTACCTTCTTGGAACTTGACACAATGCACTAGTTCTGCGTTTTATCTCTAAGGGTTGTTTCCTCATGATGTAGCACTAAGCAGTTACTGGTGAAAAACACTTTCATTGAAATGGATTGCCAAGCTTCCAAAAAAACTACAGTCTCCTGAAATCTCAACATATATTTTTTCATCCAATCTTCATGATACTTTCAGGTAATGAGCAGTACACAAATCCCACTTGGATGCCCAAATTTCATTCGTCTATGTTGAAGCATTCCTTTGCGGTAACAGTTTGAATTTTTAGGTTAAACTCCTTTTTCTCCTATATTGATAGATGTAATTCGAACTGTAAATCAAACACGGTTTGTGCTAGCTTCCTGACTTGACACAATAAAATAGTTCTACATTCTATCTCTAAGGTTTGTTTCCTTTTGATGAAGACCTAAGCAGAAACTAACAGACAACAATTTCATTGAAAGTGGTTGCCAAGCTTCCAAAAAACTAGTCTCCTGGAACCTCAACATAAATTTTTTATCCAATCTTCCTGATACTTTCAGGTAATGTTCAGTACACCAATCCGATCTGAATGCCCAAATTTCGTTCTTCCAAGTTGAAGCATTCGTTTGCAGTCACAGTTGGAATTTTTAGGTTTCACTCTGTTTTCTCCTATATTGACAGATGTAGTTCGACTCTAAATCAAACACGGTTTGTGCTAGCTTCTTGAAACTTGACAAAATCAAGTAGTTCTATGTTCTGTCTCTAAGGTTTGTTTCCTTTGGATGTAGACCAAGCAGAGACTAACGAAAAACACTTTCATGAAAAGGTTGACAAGCTTCCAAAAAACAACAGTCTCCTGAAATCCCAACATATATTTTTTCATCATAATTTCATGATACTTTCAGGTAATGATCAGTACACCAATCCGATTTGGATGCCCAAATTTCGTTCTTCTAGGTTGAAGCATTCGTTTGCAGTAACAGTTTGAAATTTTAGGTTTCACTATGTTTTCTCCTATTTTGATAGATGTAGTTCGAACTCTAAATCAAACACGGTTTGTGCTACCTTCTTGGAACTTGACACATGCACTAGTTCTGCGTTCTGTCTCTAAGGGTTGTTTCCTCATGATGTAGCACTAAGCCGTTACAGGTGAAAAACACTTTCATTGAAATGGATTGCCATGATTCCAAAAAAACTACAGTCTCCTGAAATCTCAACATATATTTTTTCATCCAATCTTCATGATACTTTCAGGTAATGATCAGTACACCAATCCCACTTGGATGCCCAAATTTCATTCTTCTAGGATGAAGCATTCGTTTGCAGTGACTTTTAGAATTTTTAGGTTAAACTCTGTTTTCTCCTATTTTGATAGATGTAGTTCGAACTCTAAATCAAACACGGTTTGTGCTACATTCTTGGAACTTGACACAATGCACTAGTTCTGCGTTTTATCTCTAAGGTTTGTTTCCTCATGATGTAGCACTAAGCAGTTACTGGTGAAAAACACTTTCATTTAAATGGATAGCCAAGCTTCCAAAAAACTACAGTCTCCTGAAATCTCAACATATATTTTTTCATCCAATCTTCATGATACTTTCAGGTAATGATCAGTACCCCATTCCCACTTGGATGCCCAAATTTCATTCGTCTAGGTTGAAGCATTCGTTTGCGGTAACAGTTTGAATATTTAGGTTAAACTCCTTTTTCTCCTATATTGATACATGTAGTTCGAACTGTAAATCAAACACAGTTTGTGCTAGCTTCCTGACGTGACACAATAAAATAGTTCTACATTCTATCTCTAAGGCTTGTTTCCTTTTGATGAAGACCTAAGCAGAGACTAACAGACAACAATTTCATTGAAAGGGGTTGCCAAGCTTCCAAAAAACTAGTCTCCTGAAACCTCAACATAAATTTTTTATCCAATCTTCCTGATACTTTCAGGTAATGTTCAGTACACCAATCCCACTTGGATGCCCAAATTTCATTCTTCTAGGATGAAGCATTCGTTTGCAGTAACTGTTAGAATTTTTAGGTTAAACTCTGTTTTCTCCTATTTTGATAGATGTAGTTCAAACTGTGAATCAAACACGGTTTGTGCTAGCTTCCTGACTTGACACAATGAAATAGTTCTACATTCTATCTCTAAGGTTTGTTTCCTTTTGATGAAGACCTAAGCAGAGACTAATAGACAACAATTTCATTGAAATGGGTTGCCCAGCTTCCAAAAAAACTACAGTCTCCTGAAACCTCAACATAAATTTTTTATCCAATCTTCCTGATACTTTCAGGTAATGTTCAGTACACCAATCCGATCTGAATGCCCAAATTTCGTTCTTCCAAGTTGAATGCTTTCGTTTGCAGTAACAGTTGGAATTTTTAGGTTTCACTCTGTTTTCTCCTATATTGACAGATGTAGTTCGACTCTAAATCAAACACGGTTTGTGGTAGCTTCTTGAAACTTGACAAAATCAAGTAGTTCTATGGTCTGTCTCTAAGGTTTGTTTCCTTTGGATGTAGACCAAGCAGAGACTAACGAAAAACACTTTCATTGAAAAGGTTGACAAGCTTCCAAAAAACAACAGTCTCCTGAAATCTCAACATATATTTTTTCATCATATCTTCATGATACTTTCATTTAATGATCAGTACACCAATCCGATTTGGATGCCCAAATTTCGTTCTTCTAGGTTGAAGCATTCGTTTGCAGTAAAAGTTGGAAATTTTAGGTTTCACTCTGTTTTCTCCTGTATTGACAGATGTAGTTTGACTCTAAATCAAACACGGTTTGTGCTAGCTTCTTGAAACTTGACAAAATCAAGTAGTTCTATGCTCTATCTTTAAAGTTTGCTTCCTTTTGATGTAGACCAAGCAGAGACTAACGAAAAACACTTTCATTGAAAAGGTTGACAAGCTTCCAAAAAACAACAGTCTCCTGAAATCTCAACATATATTTTTTCATCATATCTTCATAATACTTTCAGGTAATGATCAGTACACCAATCCGATTTGGATGCCCAAATTTCGTTCTTCTAGGTTGAAGCATTCGTTTGCAGTAACAGTTGGAAATTTTAGGTTTCACTCTGTTTTCTCCTATATTGATAGATGTAGTTCGAACTCTAAATCAAACACGATTTGTGCTAGCTTCTTGGAGCTTGACATAAAAAACTAGTTCTGCGTTCTATCTCTAAGGTTTGTTTCCTCATGATGTAGCTCTAAGCAGATACTGGTGAAAAACACTTTCATTGAAATGGGTTGCCCAGCTTCCAAAAAAACTACAGTCTCCTGAAATCTCAACATATATTTTTCATCCAATCTTCATGATACTTTCAGGTAATGATCAGTACACCAATCCCACTTGGATGCCCAAATTTCATTCTTCTAGGATGAAGCTTTCGTTTGCAGTAATTGTTAGAATTTTTAGGTTAAACTCTGTTTTCTCCTATTTTGATAGATGTAGTTCGAACTCTAAATCAAACACGGTTTGTGCTACATTCTTGGAACTTGACACAATGCACTAGTTCTGCGTTTTATCTCTAAGGTTTGTTTCCTCATGATGTAGCACTAAGCAGTTACTGGTGAAAAACACTTTCATTTAAATGGATAGCCAAGCTTCCAAAAAACTACAGTCTCCTGAAATCTCAACATATATTTTTTCATCCAATCTTCATGATACTTTCAGGTAATGATCAGTACCCCATTCCCACTTGGATGCCCAAATTTCATTCGTCTAGGTTGAAGCATTCGTTTGCGGTAACAGTTTGAATATTTAGGTTAAACTCCTTTTTCTCCTATATTGATACATGTAGTTCGAACTGTAAATCAAACACAGTTTGTGCTAGCTTCCTGACGTGACACAATAAAATAGTTCTACATTCTATCTCTAAGGCTTGTTTCCTTTTGATGAAGACCTAAGCAGAGACTAACAGACAACAATTTCATTGAAAGGGGTTGCCAAGCTTCCAAAAAACTAGTCTCCTGAAACCTCAACATAAATTTTTTATCCAATCTTCCTGATACTTTCAGGTAATGTTCAGTACACCAATCCCACTTGGATGCCCAAATTTCATTCTTCTAGGATGAAGCATTCGTTTGCAGTAACTGTTAGAATTTTTAGGTTAAACTCTGTTTTCTCCTATTTTGATAGATGTAGTTCAAACTGTGAATCAAACACGGTTTGTGCTAGCTTCCTGACTTGACACAATGAAATAGTTCTACATTCTATCTCTAAGGTTTGTTTCCTTTTGATGAAGACCTAAGCAGAGACTAATAGACAACAATTTCATTGAAATGGGTTGCCCAGCTTCCAAAAAAACTACAGTCTCCTGAAACCTCAACATAAATTTTTTATCCAATCTTCCTGATACTTTCAGGTAATGTTCAGTACACCAATCCGATCTGAATGCCCAAATTTCGTTCTTCCAAGTTGAATGCTTTCGTTTGCAGTAACAGTTGGAATTTTTAGGTTTCACTCTGTTTTCTCCTATATTGACAGATGTAGTTCGACTCTAAATCAAACACGGTTTGTGGTAGCTTCTTGAAACTTGACAAAATCAAGTAGTTCTATGGTCTGTCTCTAAGGTTTGTTTCCTTTGGATGTAGACCAAGCAGAGACTAACGAAAAACACTTTCATTGAAAAGGTTGACAAGCTTCCAAAAAACAACAGTCTCCTGAAATCTCAACATATATTTTTTCATCATATCTTCATGATACTTTCATTTAATGATCAGTACACCAATCCGATTTGGATGCCCAAATTTCGTTCTTCTAGGTTGAAGCATTCGTTTGCAGTAAAAGTTGGAAATTTTAGGTTTCACTCTGTTTTCTCCTGTATTGACAGATGTAGTTTGACTCTAAATCAAACACGGTTTGTGCTAGCTTCTTGAAACTTGACAAAATCAAGTAGTTCTATGCTCTATCTTTAAAGTTTGCTTCCTTTTGATGTAGACCAAGCAGAGACTAACGAAAAACACTTTCATTGAAAAGGTTGACAAGCTTCCAAAAAACAACAGTCTCCTGAAATCTCAACATATATTTTTTCATCATATCTTCATAATACTTTCAGGTAATGATCAGTACACCAATCCGATTTGGATGCCCAAATTTCGTTCTTCTAGGTTGAAGCATTCGTTTGCAGTAACAGTTGGAAATTTTAGGTTTCACTCTGTTTTCTCCTATATTGATAGATGTAGTTCGAACTCTAAATCAAACACGATTTGTGCTAGCTTCTTGGAGCTTGACATAAAAAACTAGTTCTGCGTTCTATCTCTAAGGTTTGTTTCCTCATGATGTAGCTCTAAGCAGATACTGGTGAAAAACACTTTCATTGAAATGGGTTGCCCAGCTTCCAAAAAAACTACAGTCTCCTGAAATCTCAACATATATTTTTCATCCAATCTTCATGATACTTTCAGGTAATGATCAGTACACCAATCCCACTTGGATGCCCAAATTTCATTCTTCTAGGATGAAGCATTCGTTTGCAGTAACTGTTAGAATTTTTAGGTTAAACTCTGTTTTCTCCTATTTTGATAGATGTAGTTCAAACTGTGAATCAAACACGGTTTCTGCTAGCTTCCTGACTTGACACAATGAAATAGTTCTACATTCTATCTCTAAGGTTTGTTTCCTTTTGATGAAGACCTAAGCAGAGACTAATAGACAACAATTTCATTGAAATGGGTTGCCCAGCTTCCAAAAAAACTACATTCTCCTGAAACCTCAACATAAATTTTTTATCCAATCTTCCTGATACTTTCAGGTAATGTTCAGTACACCAATCCGATCTGAATGCCCAAATTTCGTTCTTCCAAATTGAAGCATTCGTTTGCAGTAGCAGTTGGAATTTTTAGGTTTCACTCTGTTTTCTCCTATACTGACAGATGTAGTTCGACTCTAAATCAAACACGGTTTGTGGTAGCTTCTTGAAACTTGACAAAATCAAGTAGTTCTATGGTCTGTCTCTAAGGTTTGTTTCCTTTGGATGTAGACCAAGCAGAGACTAACGAAAAACACTTTCATTGAAAAGGTTGACAAGCTTCCAAAAAACAACAGTCTCCTGAAATCTCAACATATATTTTTTCATCATATCTTCATGATACTTTCATTTAATGATCAGTACACCAATCCGATTTGGATGCCCAAATTTCGTTCTTCTAGGTTGAAGCATTCGTTTGCAGTAAGAGTTGGAAATTTTAGGTTTCACTCTGTTTTCTCCTGTATTGACAGATGTAGTTCGACTCTAAATCAAACACGGTTTGTGCTAGCTTCTTGAAACTTGACAAAATCAAGTAGTTCTATGCTTTATCTTTAAAGATTGCTTCCTTTTGATGTAGACCAAGCAGAGACTAACGAAAAACACTTTCATTTAAAGGTTGACAAGCTTCCAAAAAACAACAGTCTCCTGAAATCTCAACATATATTTTTTCATCCAATCTTCATGATACTTTCAGGTAATGATCAGTACCCCATTCCCACTTGGATGCCCAAATTTCATTCGTCTAGGTTGAAGCATTCGTTTGCGGTAACTGTTTGAATATTTAGGTTAAACTCCTTTTTCTCCTATATTGATACATGTAGTTCGAACTGTAAATCAAACACAGTTTGTGCTAGCTTCCTGACGTGACACAATAAAATAGTTCTACATTCTATCTCTAAGGCTTGTTTCCTTTTGATGAAGACCTAAGCAGAGACTAACAGACAACAATTTCATTGAAAGGGGTTGCCAAGCTTCCAAAAAACTAGTCTCCTGAAACCTCAACATAAATTTTTTATCCAATCTTCCTGATAGTTTCAGGTAATGTTCAGTACACCAATCCCACTTGGATGCCCAAATTTCACTCTTCTAGGATGAAGCATTCGTTTGCAGTAACTGTTAGAATTTTTAGGTTAAACTCTGTTTTCTCCTATTTTGATAGATGTAGTTCAAACTGTGAATCAAACACGGTTTGTGCTAGCTTCCTGACTTGACACAATGAAATAGTTCTACATTCTATCTCTAAGGTTTGTTTCCTTTTGATGAAGACCTAAGCAGAGACTAATAGACAACAATTTCATTGAAATGGGTTGCCCAGCTTCCAAAAAAACTACAGTCTCCTGAAACCTCAACATAAATTTTTTATCCAATCTTCCTGATACTTTCAGGTAATGTTCAGTACACCAATCCGATTTGGATGCCCAAATTTCGTTCTTCTAGGTTGAAGCATTCGTTTGCAGTAAGAGTTGGAAATTTTAGGTTTCACTCTGTTTTCTCCTGTATTGACAGATGTAGTTCGACTCTAAATCAAACACGGTTTGTGGTAGCTTCTTGAAACTTGACAAAATCAAGTAGTTCTATGGTCTGTCTCTAAGGTTTGTTTCCTTTTGATGTAGACCAAGCAGAGACTAACGAAAAACACTTTCATTGAAAAGGTTGACAAGCTTCCAAAAAACAACAGTCTCCTGAAATCTCAACATATATTTTTTCATCATATCTTCATGATACTTTCAGGTAATGATCAGTACACCAATCCGATTTGGATGCCCAAATTTCGTTCTTCTAGGTTGAAGCATTCGTTTGCAGTAAGAGTTGGAAATTTTAGGTTTCACTCTGTTTTCTCCTATATTGACAGATGTAGTTCGACTCTAAATCAAACACGGTTTGTGCTAGCTTCTTGAAACTTGACAAAATCAAGTAGTTCTATGGTCTGTCTCTAAGGTTTGCTTCCTTTTGATGTAGACCAAGCAGAGACTAACGAAAAACACTTTCATTGAAAAGGTTGACAAGCTTCCAAAAAACAACAGTCTCCTGAAATCTCAACATATATTTTTTCATCATATCTTCATGATACTTTCAGGTAATGATCAGTACACCAATCCGATTTGGATGCCCAAATTTCGTTCTTCTAGGTTGAAGCATTCGTTTGCAGTAACAGTTGGAAATTTTAGGTTTCACTCTGTTTTCTCCTATATTGATAGATGTAGTTCGAACTCTAAATCAAACACGATTTGTGCTAGCTTCTTGGAGCTTGACACAAAAAACTAGTTCTGCGTTCTATCTCTAAGGTTTGTTTCCTCATGATGTAGCTCTAAGCAGATACTGGTGAAAAACCCTTTCATTGAAATGGGTTGCCCAGCTTCCAAAAAAACTACAGTCTCCTGAAATCTCAACATATATTTTTTCATCCAATCTTCATGATACTTTCAGGTAATGATCAGTACACCAATCCCACTTGGATGCCCAAATTTCATTCTTCTAGGATGAAGCATTCGTTTGCAGTAACTGTTAGAATTTTTAGGTTAAACTCTGTTTTCTCCTATTTTGATAGATGTAGTTCAAACTGTGAATCAAGCACGGTTTGTGCAAGCTTCCTGACTTGACACAATGAAATAGTTCTACATTCTATCTCTAAGGTTTTTTCCTTTTGATGAAGAACTAAACAGAGACTAATAGACAACAATTTCATTGAAATGGGTTGCCCAGCTTCCAAAAAAACTACAGTCTCCTGAAACCTCAACATAAATTTTTTATCCAATCTTCCTGATACTTTCAGGTAATGTTCAGTACACCAATCCGATCTGAATGCCCAAATTTCGTTCTTCCAAGTTGAAGCATTCGTTTGCAGTAGCAGTTGGAATTTTTAGGTTTCACTCTGTTTTCTCCTATATTGACAGATGTAGTTCAACTCTAAATCAAACACGGTTTGTGGTATCTTCTTGAAACTTGACAAAATCAAGTAGTTCTATGGTCTGTCTCTAAGGTTTGTTTCCTTTGGATGTAGACCAAGCAGAGACTAACGAAAAACACTTTCATTGAAAAGGTTGACAAGCTTCCAAAACACAACAGTCTCCTGAAATCTCAACATATATTTTTTCATCATATCTTCATGATACTTTCATTTAATGATCAGTACACCAATCCGATTTGGATGCCCAAATTTCGTTCTTCTAGGTTGAAGCATTCGTTTGCAGTAAAAGTTGGAAATTTTAGGTTTCACTCTGTTTTCTCCTGTATTGACAGATGTAGTTCGACTCTAAATCAAACACGGTTTGTGCTAGCTTCTTGAAACTTGACAAAATCAAGTAGTTCTATGCTCTATCTTTAAAGTTTGCTTCCTTTTGATGTAGACCAAGCAGAGACTAACGAAAAACACTTTCATTGAAAAGGTTGACAAGCTTCCAAAAAACAACAGTCTCCTGAAATCTCAACATATATTTTTTCATCATATCTTCATAATACTTTCAGGTAATGATCAGTACACCAATCCGATTTGGATGCCCAAATTTCGTTCTTCTAGGTTGAAGCATTCGTTTGCAGTAACAGTTGGAAATTTTAGGTTTCACTCTGTTTTCTCCTATATTGATAGATGTAGTTCGAACTCTAAATCAAACACGATTTGTGCTAGCTTCTTGGAGCTTGACATAAAAAACTAGTTCTGCGTTCTATCTCTAAGGTTTGTTTCCTCATGATGTAGCTCTAAGCAGATACTGGTGAAAAACACTTTCATTGAAATGGGTTGCCCAGCTTCCAAAAAAACTACAGTCTCCTGAAATCTCAACATATATTTTTCATCCAATCTTCATGATACTTTCAGGTAATGATCAGTACACCAATCCCACTTGGATGCCCAAATTTCATTCTTCTAGGATGAAGCTTTCGTTTGCAGTAATTGTTAGAATTTTTAGGTTAAACTCTGTTTTCTCCTATTTTGATAGATGTAGTTCGAACTCTAAATCAAACACGGTTTCTGCTAGCTTCCTGACTTGACACAATGAAATAGTTCTACATTCTATCTCTAAGGTTTGTTTCTTTTTGATGAAGACCTAAGCAGAGACTAATAGACAACAATTTCATTGAAAGGGGTTGCCAAGTTTCCAAAAAACTACATTCTCCTGAAACCTCAACATAAATTTTTTATCCAATCTTCCTGATACTTTCAGGTAATGTTCAGTACACCAATCCGATCTGAATGCCAAAATTTCGTTCTTCCAAGTTGAAGCATTCGTTTGCAGTAACAGTTGGAATTTTTAGGTTTCACTCTGTTTTCTCCTGTATTGACAGATGTGGTTCGACTCTAAATCAAACACGGTTTGTGCTAGCTTCTTGAAACTTGACAAAATCAAGTAGTTCTATGTTCTGTCTCTAAGGTTTGTTTCCTTTGGATGTAGACCAAGCAGAGACTAACGAAAAACACTTTCATTGAAAAGGTTGACAAGCTTCCAAAAAACAACAGTCTCCTGAAATCTCAACATATATTTTTTCATCATATCTTCATGATACTTTCAGGTAATGATCAGTACACCAATCCGATTTGGATGCCCAAATTTCGTTCTTCTAGGTTGAAGCATTCGTTTGCAGTAACAGTTGGAAATTTTAGGTTTCACTCTGTTTTCTCCTATATTGATAGATGTAGTTCGAACTCTAAATCAAACACGATTTGTGCTAGCTTCTTGGAGCTTGACACAAAAAACTAGTTCTGCGTTCTATCTCTAAGGTTTGTTTCCTCATGATGTAGCTCTAAGCAGATACTGGTGAAAAACCCTTTCATTGAAATGGGTTGCCCAGCTTCCAAAAAACTACAGTCTCCTGAAATCTCAACATATATTTTTTCATCCAATCTTCATGATACTTTCAGGTAATGATCAGTACACCAATCCCACTTGGATGCCCAAATTTCATTCTTCTAGGATGAAGCATTCGTTTGCAGTAACTGTTAGAATTTTTAGGTTAAACTCTGTTTTCTCCTATTTTGATAGATGTAGTTCAAACTGTGAATCAAGCACGGTTTGTGCTAGCTTCCTGACTTGACACAATGAAATAGTTCTACATTCTATCTCTAAGGTTTGTTTCCTTTTGATGAAGACCTAAGCAGAGACTAATAGACAACAATTTCATTGAAATGGGTTGCCCAGCTTCCAAAAAAACTACAGTCTCCTGAAACCTCAACATAAATTTTTTATCCAATCTTCCTGATACTTTCAGGTAATGTTCAGTACACCAATCCGATCTGAATGCCCAAATTTCGTTCTTCCAAGTTGAAGCATTCGTTTGCAGTAGCAGTTGGAATTTTTAGGTTTCACTCTGTTTTCTCCTATATTGACAGATGTATTTCGACTCTAAATCAAACACGGTTTGTGGTAGCTTCTTGAAACTTGACAAAATCAAGTAGTTCTATGGTCTGTCTCTAAGGTTTGTTTCCTTTGGATGTAGACCAAGCAGAGACTAACGAAAAACACTTTCATTGAAAAGGTTGACAAGCTTCCAAAAAACAACAGTCTCCTGAAATCTCAACATATATTTTTTCATCATATCTTCATGATACTTTCAGGTAATGATCAGTACACCAATCCGATTTGGATGCCCAAATTTCGTTCTTCTACGTTGAAGCATTCCTTTGCAGTAAGAGTTGGAAATTTTAGGTTTCACTCTGTTTTCTCCTATATTGACAGATGTAGTTCGACTCTAAATCAAACACGGTTTGTGCTAGCTTCTTGAAACTTGACAAAATCAAGTAGTTCTATGCTCTATCTTTAAGGTTTGCTTCCTTTTGATGTAGACCAAGCAGAGACTAACGAAAAACACTTTCATTGAAAAGGTTGACAAGCTTCCAAAAAACAACAGTCTCCTGAAATCTCAACATATATTTTTTCATCATATCTTCATGATACTTTCAGGTAATGATCAGTACACCAATCCGATTTGGATGCCCAAATTTCGTTCTTCTAGGTTGAAGCATTCGTTTGCAGTAACAGTTGGAAATTTTAGGTTTCACTCTGTTTTCTCCTATATTGATAGATGTAGTTCGAACTCTAAATCAAACACGATTTGTGCTAGCTTCTTGGAGCTTGACACAAAAAACTAGTTCTGCGTTCTATCTCTAAGGTTTGTTTCCTCATGATGTAGCTCTAAGCAGATACTGGTGAAATACCCTTTCATTGAAATGGGTTGCCCAGCTTCCAAAAAAACTACAGTCTCCTGAAATCTCAACATATATTTTTTCATCCAATCTTCATGATACTTTCAGGTAATGATCAGTACACCAATCCCACTTGGATGCCCAAATTTCATTCTTCTAGGATGAAGCATTCGTTTGCAGTAACTGTTAGAATTTTTAGGTTAAACTCTGTTTTCTCCTATTTTGATAGATGTAGTTCAAACTGTGAATCAAGCACGGTTTGTGCTAGCTTCCTGACTTGACACAATGAAATAGTTCTACATTCTATCTCTAAGGTTTGTTTCCTTTTGATGAAGACCTAAGCAGAGACTAATAGACAACAATTTCATTGAAATGGGTTGCCCAGCTTCCAAAAATCTACAGTCTCCTGAAACCTCAACATAAATTTTTTATCCAATCTTCCTGATACTTTCAGGTAATGTTCAGTACAAAAATCCGATTTGAATGCCCAAATTTCGTTCTTCCAAATTGAAGCATTCGTTTGCAGTAGCAGTTGGAATTTTTAGGTTTCACTCTGTTTTCTCCTATACTGACAGATGTAGTTCGACTCTAAATCAAACACGGTTTGTGGTAGCTTCTTGAAACTTGACAAAATCAAGTAGTTCTATGGTCTGTCTCTAAGGTTTGTTTCCTTTGGATGTAGACCAAGCAGAGACTAACGAAAAACACTTTCATTGAAAAGGTTGACAAGCTTCCAAAAAACAACAGTCTCCTGAAATCTCAACATATATTTTTTCATCATATCTTCATGATACTTTCATTTAATGATCAGTACACCAATCCGATTTGGATGCCCAAATTTCGTTCTTCTAGGTTGAAGCATTCGTTTGCAGTAAGAGTTGGAAATTTTAGGTTTCACTCTGTTTTCTCCTGTATTGACAGATGTAGTTCGACTCTAAATCAAACACGGTTTGTGCTAGCTTCTTGAAACTTGACAAAATCAAGTAGTTCTATGCTCTATCTTTAAAGATTGCTTCCTTTTGATGTAGACCAAGCAGAGACTAACCAAAAACACTTTCATTGAAAAGGTTGACAAGCTTCCAAAAAACAACAGTCTCCTGAAATCTCAACATATATTTTTACATCATATCTTCATAATACTTTCAGGTAATGATCAGTACACCAATCCGATTTGGATGCCCAAATTTCGTTCTTCTAGGTTGAAGCATTCGTTTGCAGTAACAGTTGGAAATTTTAGTTTTCACTCTGTTTTCTCCTATATTGATAGATGTAGTTCGAACTCTAAATCAAACACGATTTGTGCTAGCTTCTTGGAGCTTGACATAAAAAACTAGTTCTGCGTTCTATCTCTAAGGTTTGTTTCCTCATGATGTAGCTCTAAGCAGATACTGGTGAAAAACACTTTCATTGAAATGGGTTGCCCAGCTTCCAAAAAAACTATAGTCTCCTGAAATCTCAACATATATTTTTCATCCAATCTTCATGATACTTTCAGGTAATGATCAGTACACCAATCCCACTTGGATGCCCAAATTTCATTCTTCTAGGATGAAGCATTCGTTTGCAGTAACTGTTAGAATTTTTAGGTTAAACTCTGTTTTCTCCTATTTTGATAGATGTAGTTCGAACTGTAAATCAAACACGGTTTGTGCTAGATTCCTGACTTGACACAATGAAATAGTTCTACATTCTATCTCTAAGGTTTGTTTCTTTTTGATGAAGACCTAAGCAGAGACTAATAGACAACAATTTCATTGAAAGGGGTTGCCAAGTTTCCAAAAAACTACAGTCTCCTGAAACCTCAACATAAATTTTTTATCCAATCTTCCTGATACTTTCAGGTAATGTTCAGTACACCAATCGGATCTGAATGCCAAAATTTCGTTTTTCCAAGTTGAAGCATTCGTTTGCAGTAACAGTTGGAATTTTTAGGTTTCACTCTGTTTTCTCCTGTATTGACAGATGTGGTTCGACTCTAAATCAAACACGGTTTGTGCTAGCTTCTTGAAACTTGACAAAATCAAGTAGTTGTATGCTCTATCTCTAAGGTTTGCTTCCGTTTGATGTAGACCAAGCAGAGACTAATGAAAAACACTTTCATTGAAAAGGTTGACAAGCTTCCAAAAAACAACAGTCTCCTGAAATCTCAACATATATTTTTTCATCATATCTTCATGATACTTTCAGGTAATGATCAGTACACCAATCCGATTTGGATGCCCAAATTTCGTTCTTCTAGGTTGAAGCATTCGTTTGCAGTAACAGTTGGAAATTTTAGGTTTCACTCTGTTTTCTCCTATATTGATAGATGTAGTTCGAACTCTAAATCAAACACGATTTGTGCTAGCTTCTTGGAGCTTGACACAAAAAACTAGTTCTGCGTTCTATCTCTAAGGTTTGTTTCCTCATGATGTAGCTCTAAGCAGATACTGGTGAAAAACCCTTTCATTGAAATGGGTTGCCCAGCTTCCAAAAAAACTACAGTGTCCTGAAATCTCAACATATATTTTTTCATCCAATCTTCATGATACTTTCAGGTAATGATCAGTACACCAATCCCACTTGGATGCCCAAATTTCATTCTTCTAAAATGAAGCATTCGTTTGCAGTAACTGTTAGAATTTTTAGGTTAAACTCTGTTTTCTCCTATTTTGATAGATGTAGTTCAAACTGTGAATCAAGCACGGTTTGTGCTAGCTTCCTGACTTGACACAATGAAATAGTTCTACATTCTATCTCTAAGGTTTGTTTCCTTTTGATGAAGACCTAAGCAGAGACTAATAGACAACAATTTCATTGAAATGGGTTGCCCAGCTTCCAAAAAAACTACAGTCTCCTGAAACCTCAACATAAATTTTTTATCCAATCTTCCTGATACTTTCAGGTAATGTTCAGTACACCAATCCGATCTGAATGCCCAAATTTCGTTCTTCCAAGTTGAAGCATTCGTTTGCAGTAGCAGTTGGAATTTTTAGGTTTCACTCTGTTTTCTCCTATATTGACAGATGTAGTTCGACTCTAAATCAAACACGGTTTGTGGTAGCTTCTTGAAACTTGACAAAATCAAGTAGTTCTATGGTCTGTCTCTAAGGTTTGTTTCCTTTGGATGTAGACCAAGCAGAGACTAACGAAAAACACTTTCATTGAAAAGGTTGACAAGCTTCCAAAAAACAACAGTCTCCTGAAATCTCAACATATATTTTTTCATCATATCTTCATGATACTTTCAGGTAATGATCAGTACACCAATCCGATTTGGATGCCCAAATTTCGTTCTTCTAGGTTGAAGCATTCGTTTGCAGTAAGAGTTGGAAATTTTAGGTTTCACTCTGTTTTCTCCTATATTGACAGATGTAGTTCGACTCTAAATCAAACACGGTTTGTGCTAGCTTCTTGAAACTTGACAAAATCAAGTAGTTCTATGCTCTATCTTTAAGGTTTGCTTCCTTTTGATGTAGACCAAGCAGAGACTAACGAAAAACACTTTCATTGAAAAGGTTGACAAGCTTCCAAAAAACAACAGTCTCCTGAAATCTCAACATATATTTTTTCATCATATCTTCATGATACTTTCAGGTAATGATCAGTACACCAATCCGATTTGGATGCCCAAATTTCGTTCTTCTAGGTTGAAGCATTCGTTTGCAGTAAGAGTTGGAAATTTTAGGTTTCACTCTGTTTTCTCCTATATTGACAGATGTAGTTCGACTCTAAATCAAACACGGTTTGTGCTAGCTTCTTGAAACTTGACAAAATCAAGTAGTTCTATGCTCTATCTTTAAGGTTTGCTTCCTTTTGATGTAGACCAAGCAGAGACTAACGAAAAACACTTTCATTGAAAAGGTTGACAAGCTTCCAAAAAACAACAGTCTCCTGAAATCTCAACATATATTTTTTCATCATATCTTCATGATACTTTCAGGTAATGATCAGTACACCAATCCGATTTGGATGCCCAAATTTCGTTCTTCTAGGTTGAAGCATTCGTTTGCAGTAACAGTTGGAAATTTTAGGTTTCACTCTGTTTTCTCCTATATTGATAGATGTAGTTCGAACTCTAAATCAAACACGATTTGTGCTAGCTTCTTGGAGCTTGACACAAAAAACTAGTTCTGCGTTCTATCTCTAAGGTTTGTTTCCTCATGATGTAGCTCTAAGCAGATACTGGTGAAAAACCCTTTCATTGAAATGGGTTGCCCAGCTTCCAAAAAAACTACAGTCTCCTGAAATCTCAACATATATTTTTTCATCCAATCTTCATGATACTTTCAGGTAATGATCAGTACACCAATCCCACTTGGATGCCCAAATTTCATTCTTCTAGGATGAAGCATTCGTTTGCAGTAACTGTTAGAATTTTTAGGTTAAACTCTGTTTTCTCCTATTTTGATAGATGTAGTTCAAACTGTGAATCAAGCACGGTTTGTGCTAGCTTCCTGACTTGACACAATGAAATAGTTCTACATTCTATCTCTAAGGTTTGTTTCCTTTTGATGAAGACCTAAGCAGAGACTAATAGACAACAATTTCATTGAAATGGGTTGCCCAGCTTCCAACAAAACTACAGTCTTCTGAAACCTCAACATAAATTTTTTATCCAATCTTCCTGATACTTTCAGGTAATGTTCAGTACACCAATCCGATCTGAATGCCCAAATTTCGTTCTTCCAAGTTGAAGCATTCGTTTGCAGTAGCAGTTGGAATTTTTAGGTTTCACTCTGTTTTCTCCTATATTGACAGATGTAGTTCGACTCTAAATCAAACACGGTTTGTGGTAGCTTCTTGAAACTTGACAAAATCAAGTAGTTCTATGGTCTGTCTCTAAGGTTTGTTTCCTTTGGATGTAGACCAAGCAGAGACTAACGAAAAACACTTTCATTGAAAAGGTTGACAAGCTTCCAAAAAACAACAGTCTCCTGAAATCTCAACATATATTTTTTCATCATATCTTCATGATACTTTCAGGTAATGATCAGTACACCAATCCGATTTGGATGCCCAAATTTCGTTCTTCTAGGTTGAAGCATTCGTTTGCAGTAAGAGTTGGAAATTTTAGGTTTCACTCTGTTTTCTCCTATATTGACAGATGTAGTTCGACTCTAAATCAAACACGGTTTGTGCTAGCTTCTTGAAACTTGACAAAATCAAGTAGTTCTATGCTCTATCTTTAAGGTTTGCTTCCTTTTGATGTAGACCAAGCAGAGACTAACGAAAAACACTTTCATTGAAAAGGTTGACAAGCTTCCAAAAAACAACAGTCTCCTGAAATCCCAACATATATTTTTTCATCATATCTTCATGATACTTTCAGGTAATGATCAGTACACCAATCCGATATGGATGCCCAAATTTCGTTCTTCTAGGTTGAAGCATTCGTTGCAGTAACAGTTGGAAATTTTAGGTTTCACTCTGTTTTCTCCTATATTGATAGATGTAGTTCGAACTCCAAATCAAACACGATTTGTGCTAGCTTCTTGGAGCTTGACACAAAAAACTAGTTCTGCGTTCTATCTCTAAGGTTTGTTTCCTCATGATGTAGCTCTAAGCAGATACTGGTGAAAAACACTTTCATTGAAATGGGTTGCCCAGCTTCCAAAAAAACTACAGTCTCCTGAAATCTCAACATATATTTTTTCATCCAATCTTCCTGATACTTTCAGGTAATGATCAGTACCCCAATCCCACTTGGATGTCCAAATTTCATTCTTCTAGGATGAAGCATTCGTTTGCAGTAACTGTTAGAATTTTTAGGTTAAACTCTGTTTTCTCCTATTTTGAGAGATGTAGTTCGATCTGTAAATCAAACACGGTTTTTGCTAGCTTCCTGACTTGACACAATGAAATAGTTCTACATTCTATCTCTAAGGTTTGTTTCCTTTTGATGAAGACCTAAGCAGAGACTAATAGACAACAATTTCATTGAAAGGGGTTGCCAAGTTTCCAAAAAACTACAGTCTCCTGAAACCTCAACATAAATTTTTTATCCAATCTTCCTTATACTTTCAGGTAATGTTCAGTACACCAATCCGATCTGAATACCCAAATTTCGTTCTTAAAAGTTGAAGCATTCGTTTGCAGTAACAGTTGGAATTTTTAGGTTTCACTCTGTTTTCTCCTATATTGACAGATGTGGTTCGACTCTAAATCAAACACGGTTTGTGCTAGCTTCTTGAAACTTGACAAAATCAAGTAGTTCTATGCTCTATCTCTAAGGTTTGCTTCCTTTTGATGTAGACCAAGCAGAGACTAACGAAAAACACTTTCATTGAAAAGGTTGACAAGCTTCCAAAAAACAACAGTCTCCTGAAATCTCAACATATATTTTTTCATCATATCTTCATGATACTTTCAGGTAATGATCAGTACACCAATCCGATTTGGATGCCCAAATTTCGTTCTTCTAGGTTGAAGCATTCGTTTGCAGTAACAGTTGGAAATTTTAGGTTTCACTCTGTTTTCTCCTATATTGCTAGATGTAGTTCGAACTCTAAATCAAACACGATTTGTGCTAGCTTCTTGGAGCTTGACACAAAAATCTAGTTCTGCGTTCTATCTCTAAGGTTTGTTTCCTCATGATGTAGCTCTAAGCAGATACTGGTGAAAAACCCTTTCATTGAAATGGGTTGCCCAGCTTCCAAAAAAACTAGTCTCCTGAAATCTCAACATATATTTTTTCATCAAATCTTCATGATACTTTCAGGTAATGATCAGTACACCAATCCCACTTGGATGTCCAAATTTCATTCTTCTGGGATGAAGCATTCGTTTGCAGTAACTGTTAGAATTTTTAGGTTAAACTCTGTTTTCTCCTAGTTTGATAGATGTAGTTCGAACTGTGAATCAAACACGGTTTGTGCTAGCTTCCTGACTTGACACAATGAAATAGTTCTACATTCTATCTCTAAGGTTTGTTTCCTTTTGATGAAGACCTAAGCAGAGACTAATAGACAACAATTTCATTGAAATGGGTTGCCCAGCTTCCAAAAAAACTACAGTCTCCTGAAACCTCAACATAAATTTTTTATCCAATCTTCCTGATACTTTCAGGTAATGTTCAGTACACCAATCCGATCTGAATGCCCAAATTTCGTTCTTCCAAGTTGAAGCATTCGTTTGCAGTAACAGTTGGAATTTTTAGGTTTCACTCTGTTTTCTCCTATATTGACAGATGTGGTTCGACTCTAAATCAAACACGGTTTGTGGTAGCTTCTTGAAACTTGACAAAATCAAGTAGTTCTATGCTCTGTCTCTAAGGTTTGCTTCCTTTGGATGTAGACCAAGCAGAGACTAACGAAAAACACTTTCATTGAAAAGGTTGACAAGCTTCCAAAAAACAACAGTCTCCTGAAATCTCAACATATATTTTTTTATCATATCTTCATGATGCTTTCAGGTAATGATCAGTACACCAATCCGATTTGGATGCCCAAATTTCGTTCTTCTAGGTTGAAGCATTCGTTTGCAGTAATAGTTGGAAATTTTAGGTTTCACTCTGTTTTCTCCTATATTGACAGATGTAGTTCGACTCTAAATCAAACACGGTTTGTGCTAGCTTCTTGAAACTTGACAAAATCAAGTAGTTCTATGCTCTATCTTTAAGGTTTGCTTCCTTTTGATGTAGACCAAGCAGAGACTAACGAAAAACACTTTCATTGAAAAGGTTGACAAGCTTCCAAAAAACAACAGTCTCCTGAAATCCCAACATATATTTTTTCATCATATCTTCATGATACTTTCAGGTAATGATCAGTACACCAATCCGATTTGGATGCCCAAATTTCGTTCTTCTAGGTTGAAGCATTCGTTGCAGTAACAGTTGGAAATTTTAGGTTTCACTCTGTTTTCTCCTATATTGATAGATGTAGTTCGAACTCTAAATCAAACACGATTTGTGCTAGCTTCTTGGAGCTTGACACAAAAAACTAGTTCCGTGTTCTATCTCTAAGGTTTGTTTCCTCATGATGTAGCTCTAAGCAGATACTGGTGAAAAACACTTTCATTGAAATGGGTTGCCCAGCTTCCAAAAAAACTACAGTCTCCTGAAATCTCAACATATATTTTTTCATCCAATCTTCCTGATACTTTCAGGTAATGATCAATACCCCAATCCCACTTGGATGTCCAAATTTCATTCTTCTAGGATGAAGCATTCGTTTGCAGTAACTGTTAGAATTTTTAGGTTAAACTCTGTTTTCTCCTATTTTGATAGATGTAGTTCGAACTGTAAATCAAACACGGTTTGTGCTAGCTTCCTGATTTGACACAATGAAATAGTTCTACATTCTATCTCTAAGGTTTGTTTCCTTTTGATGAAGACCTAAGCAGAGACTAATAGACAACAATTTCATTGAAAGGGGTTGCCAAGCTTCCAAAAAACTACAGTCTCCTGAAACCTCAACATAAATTTTTTATCCAATCTTCCTGATACTTTCAGGTAATGTTCGGTACACCAATCCGATCTGAATGCCCAAATTTCATTTTTCCAAGTTGAAGCATTCGTTTGCAGTAACAGTTGGAATTTTTAGGTTTCACTCTGTTTTCTCCTATATTGACAGATGTGGTTCGACTCTAAATCAAACACGGTTTGTGCTAGCTTCTTGAAACTTGACAAAATCAAGTAGTTCTATGCTCTATCTCTAAGGTTTGCTTCCTTTTGATGTAGACCAAGCAGAGACTAACGAAAAACACTTTCATTGAAAAGGTTGACAAGCTTCCAAAAAACAACAGTCTCCTGAAATAGCAACATATATTTTTTCATCATATCTTCATGATACTTTCAGGTAATGATCAGTACACCAATCCGATTTGGATGCCCAAATTTCGTTCTTCTAGGTTGAAGCATTCGTTTGCAGTAACAGTTGGAAATTTTAGGTTTCACTCTGTTTTCTCCTATATTGATAGATGTATTTCGAACTCTAAATCAAACACGATTTGTGCTAGCTTCCTGGAGCTTGACACAAAAAACTAGTTCTGCGTTCTATCTCTAAGGTTTGTTTCCTCATGATGTAGCTCTAAGCAGATACTGGTGAAAAACACTTTCATTGAAATGGGTTGCCCAGCTTCCAAAAAAACTACAGTCTCCTGAAATCTCAACATATATTTTTTCATCCATTCTTCATGATACTTTCAGGTAATGATCAGTACACCAATCCCACTTGGATGCCCAAATTTCATTCTTCTAGGATGAAGCATTCGTTTGCAGTAACTGTTAGAATTTTTAGGTTAAACTCTGTTTTCTCCTATTTTGATAGATGTAGTTCGAACTGTAAATCAAGCACGGTTTGTGCTAGCTTCCTGACTTGACACAATGAAATAGTTCTACATTCTATCTCTAATGTTTGTTTCCTTTTGATGAAGACCTAAGCAGAGACTAATAGACAACAGTTTCATTGAAAGGGGTTGCCAAGCTTCCAAAAAACTACAGTCTCCTGAAACCTCAACATAAATTTTTTATCCAAACTTCCTGATACTTTCAGGTAATGTTCAGTACACCAATCCGATCTGAATGCCCAAATTTCGTTCTTCCAAGTTGAAGCATTCGTTTGCAGTAACAGTTGGAAATTTTAGGTTTCACTCTGTTTTCTCCTATATTGACAGATGTGGTTCGACTCTAAATCAAACACGGTTTGTGCTAGCTTCTTGAAACTTGACAAAATCAAGTAGTTCTATGCTCTATCTCTAAGGATTGCTTCCTTTTGATGTAGACCAAGCAGAGACTAACGAAAAACACTTTCATTGAAAAGGTTGACAAGCTTCCAAAAAACAACAGTCTCCTGAATTCCCAACATATATTTTTTCATCATATCTTCATGATACTTTCAGGTAATGATCAGTACACCAATCCGATTTGGATGCCCAAATTTCGTTCTTCTAGGTTGAAGCAATCGTTTGCAGTAACTGTTGGAAATTTTAGGTTTCACTCTGTTTTCTAATATTTTGATAGATGTAGTTCGAACTCTAAATCAAACACAGTTTGTGCTACCTTCTTGGAACTTGACACAATGCACTAGTTCTGCGTTTTATCTCTAAGGGTTGTATCATCATGATGTAGCACTAAGCAGTTACTGGTGAAAAACACTTTCATTGAAATGGATTGCCAAGCTTCCAAAAAAACTACAGTCTCCTGAAATCTCAACATATATTTTTTCATCCAATCTTCATGATACTTTCAGGTAATGATCAGTACACCAATCCCACTTGGATGCCCAAATTTCATTCGTCTAGTTTGAAGCATTCGTTTGCGGTAACAGTTTGAATTTTTAGGTTAAACTCCTTTTTCTCCTATATTGATAGATGTAGTTCGAACTGTAAATCAAACACGGTTTGTGCTAGCTTCCTGACTTGACACAATAAAATAGTTCTACATTCTATCTCTAAGGTTTGTTTCCTTTTGATGAAGACGTAAGCAGAGACTAACAGACAGCAATTTCATTGAAAGGGGTGGCCAAGCTTCCAAAAAACTAGTCTCCTGAAACCTCAACATAAATTTTTTATCCAATCTTCCTGATACTTTCAGGTAATGTTCAGTACACCAATCCGATCTGAATGCCCAAATTTCGTTCTTCTAGGTTGAAGCATTCGTTTGCAGTAACAGTTGGAAATTTTAGGTTTCACTCTGTTTTCTCCTATTTTGATAGATGTAGTTCGAACTCTAAATCAAACACGGTTTGTGCTACCTTCTTGGAACTTGACACATGAACTAGTTCTGCGTTCTGTCTCTAAGTGTTGTTTCCTCATGATGTAGCACTAAGCCCTTCCAGGTGAAAAAAATTTTCATTGAAAGGGATTGCCAAGATTCCAAAAAAACTACAGTCTGCTGAAATTTCAACATATATTTTTTCATCCCATCTTCATGATACTTTCAGGCAATTATCAGTACACCAATCCCACTTGGATGCCCAAATTTCATTCTTCTAGGATGAAGCATTCGTTTGCAGTGACTGTTAGAATTTTTAGGTTAAACTCTGTTTTCTCGTATTTTGATAGATGTAGTTCAAACTCTAAATCAAACACGGTTTGTGCTACCTTCTTGGAACTTGACACAATGCACTAGTTCTGCGTTTTATCTCTAAGGGTTGTTTCCTCATGATGTAGCACTAAGCAGTTACTGGTGAAAAACTCTTTCATTGAAATGGATTGCCAAGCTCCAAAAAACTACAGTCTCCTGAAATCTCAACATATATTTTTTCATCCAATCTTCATGATACTTTCAGGTAATGATCAGTACCCCAATCCCACTTGGATACCCAAATTTCATTCGTCTGTGTTGAAGCATTCGTTTGCGGTAACAGTTTGAATTTTTAGGTTAAACTCCTTTTTCTCCTATATTAATAGATGTAGTTCGAACTGTAAATCAAACACGGTTTGTGCTAGCTTCCTGACTTGACACAATAAAATAGTTCTACATTCTATCTCTAAGGTTTGTTTCCTTTTGATGAAGACCTAAGCAGAGACTAACAGACAACAATTTCATTGAAAGGGGTTGAAAAGCTTCCAAAAAACTAGTCTCCTGAAACCTCAACATAAATTTTTTATCCAATCTTCCTGATACTTTCAGGTAATGTTCAGTACACCAATCCGATCTGAATGCCCAAATTTCGTTCTTCCAAGTTGAAGCATTCGTTTGCAGTAACAGTTGGAATTTTTAGGTTTCACTCTGTTTTCTCCTATATTGACAGATGTGGTTCGACTCTAAATCAAACACGGTTTGTGCTAGCTTCTTGAAACTTGACAAAATCAAGTAGTTCTATGCTCTATCTCTAAGGTTTGCTTCCTTTTGATGTAGACCAAGCAGAGACTAATGGAAAACACTTTCATTGAAAAGGTTGACAAGCTTCCAAAAAACAACAGTCTCCTGAAATCCCAACATACATTTTTTCATCATATCTTCATGATACTTTCAGGTAATGATCAGTACACCAATCCGATTTGGATGCCCAAATTTCGTTCTTCTAGGTTGAAGCATTCGTTTGCAGTAACAGTTGGAAATTTTAGGTTTCACTCTGTTTTCTCCTATATTGATAGATGTAGTTCGAACTCTAAATCAAACACGATTTGTGCTAGCTTCTTGGAGCTTGACACAAAAAACTAGTTCTGCGTTCTATCTCTAAGGTTTGTTTCCTCATGATGTAGCTCTAAGCAGATACTGGTGAAAACCACTTTCATTGAAATGGGATGCCCAGCTTCCAAAAAAACTACAGTTTCCTGAAACCTCAAAATAAATTTTTTATCCAATCTTCCTGATACTTTCAGGTAATGTTCAGTACACCAATCCTATCTGAATGCCCAAATTTCGTCTTCCAAGTTGAAGCATTCGTCTGCAGTAACAGTTGGAATTTTAGGTTTCACTCTGTTTTCTCCTATATTGACAGATGTAGTTCGACTCTAAATCAAACACGGTATGTGCTAGCTTCTTGAAACTTGACAAAATCAAGTAGTTCTATGTTCTGTCTCTAAGGTTTGTTTCCTTTGGATGTAGACCAAGCAGAGACTAACGAAAAACACTTTCATTGAAAAGGTTGACAAGCTTCCAAAAAACAACAGTCTCCTGAAATCTCAACATATATTTTTTCATCATATCTTCATGATACTTTCAGGTAATGATCAGTACACCAATCCGATTTGGATGCATAAATTTCGTTCTTCTAGGTTGAAGCATTCGTTTGCAGTAACAGTTGGAAATTTTAGGTTTCACTCTGTTTTCTCCTATATTGATAGATGTAGTTTGAACTCTAAATCAAACACGATTTGTGCTAGCTTCATGGAGCTTGACACAAAAAACTAGTTCTGCGTTCTATCTCTAAGGTTTGTTTCCTCATGATGTAGCTCTAAGCAGATACTGGTGAAAAACACTTTCATTGAAATGGGTTGCCCAGCTTCCAAAAAAAAAACAGTCTCCTAAAACCTCAACATAAATTTTTTATCCAATCTTCCTGATACTTTCAGGTAATGTTCAGTACACCAATCCGATCTGAATGCCCAAATTTCCTTCTTCCAAGTTGAAGCATTCGTTTGCAGTAACAGTTTGAAATTTTAGGTTTCACTCTGTTTTCTTCTATTTTGATAGATGTAGTTCGAACTCTAAATCAAACACGGTTTGTGCTATTTTCTTGGAACTTGACACATGCACTAGTTCTGCGTTCTGTCTCTAAGGGTTGTTTCCTCATGATGTAGCACTAAGCCGTTAGAGGTGAAAAACACTTTCATTGAAATGGATTGCCAAGATTCCAAAAAAACTACAGTCTCCTGAAATCTCAACATATATTTTTTCATCCAATCTTCATGATACTTTCAGGTAATGATCAGTACACCAATCCCACTTGGATGCCCAAATTTCATTCTTCTAGGATGAAGCATTCGTTTGCAGTGACTGTGGGAATTTTTAGGTTAAACTCTGTTTTCTCCTATTTTGATAGATGTAGTTCGAACTCTAAATCAAACACGGTTTGTGCTACCTTCTTGGAACTTGACACAATGCACTAGTTCTGCGTTTTATCTCTAAGGGTTGTTTCCTCATGATGTAGCACTAAGCAGTTACTGGTGAAAAACACTTTCATTGAAATGGATTGCCAAGGTTCCCAAAAATTACAGTCTCCTGAAATCTCAACATATATTTTTTCATCCAATCTTCATGATACTTTCAGGTAATGATCAGTACACCCATCCCACTTGGATGCCCAAATTTCATTCGTCTAGGTTGAAGCATTCGTTTGCGGTAACAGTTTGAATTTTTAGGTTAAACTCCTTTTTCTCCTATATTGATAGATGTTGTTCGAACTGTAAATCAAACACGGTTTGTGCTAGCTTCCTGACTTGACACAATAAAATAGTTCTACATTCTATCTCTAAGGATTGTTTCCTTTTGATGAAGACCTAAGCAGAGACTAACAGACAACAATTTCATTGAAAGGGGTTGCCAAGCTTCCAAAAAGCTAGTCTCCTGAAAACTCAACATAAATTTTTTATCCAATCTTCCTGATACTTTCAGGTAATGTTCAGTACACCAATCCGATCTGAATGCCCAAATTTCGTTCTTCCAAGTTGAAGCATTCGTTTGCAGTAACAGTTGGAAATTTTAGGTTTCACTCTGTTTTCTCCTATTTTGATAGATGTAGTTCGAACTCTAAATCAAACACGGTTTGTGCTAGCTTCTTGGAGCTTGACACAAAAAACTAGTTCTGCGTTCTATCTCTAAGGTTTGTTTCCTCATGATGTAGCTCTAAGCAGATACTGGTGAAAAACACTTTCATTAAAAAGGGTTGCCCAGCTTCCAAAAAAACTACAGTCTCCTGAAACCTCAACATAAATTTTTTATCCAATCTTTCTGATACTTTCAGGTAATGTTCAGTACACCAATCCGATCTGAATGCCCAAATTTCCTTCTTCCAAGTTGAAGCATTCGTTTGCAGTAACAGTTGGAATTTTTAGGTTTCACTCTGTTTTCTCCTATATTGACAGATGTAGTTCGACTCTAAATCAAACACGGTTTGTGCTAGCTTCTTGAAACTTGAAAAAATCAAGTAGTTCTATGCTCTATCTTTAAGGTTTGCTTCCTTTTGATGTAGACCAAGCAGAGACTAACGAAAAACACTTTCATTGAAAAGGTTGACAAGCTTCCAAAAAACAACAGTCTCCTGAAATCTCAACATATATTTTTTCATCATATCTTCATGATACTTTCAGGTAATGATCAGTACACCAATCCGATTTGGATGCCCATATTTCGTTCTTCTAGGTTGAAGCATTCGTTTGCAGTAACAGTTGGAAATTTTAGGTTTCACTCTGTTTTCTCCTATATTGATAGATGTAGTTCGAACTCCAAATCAAACACGGTTTGTGCTACCTTCTTGGAACTTGACACATGCACTTTCTGGGTTCTGTCTCTAAGGGTTGTTTCCTCATGATGTAGCACTAAGCCGTTAGAGGTGAAAAACACTTTCATTGAAATGGATTGCCAAGATTCCAAAAAAACTACAGTCTCCTGAAATCTCAACATATATTTTTTCATCCCATCTTCATGATACTTTCAGGTAATGATCAGTACACCATTCCCACTTGCATGCCCAAATTTCTTTCTTCTAGGATGAAGCATTCGTTTGCAGTGACTGTTAGAATTTTTAGGTTGAACTCTGTTTTCTCCTATTTTGATAGATGTAGTTCGAACTCTAAATCAAACACGGTTTGTGCTACCTTCTTGGAACTTGACACAATGCACTAGTTCTGCGTTTTATCTCTAAGGGTTGTATCCTCATGATGTAGCACTAAGCAGTTACTGGTGAAAAACACTTTCATTGAAATTGATTGCCAAGCTTCCAAAAAAGTACAGTCTCCTGAAATCTCAACATATATTTTTTCATCCAATCTTCATGATACTTTCAGGTAATGATCAGTACACCAATCCCACTTGGATGCCCAAATTTCATTCGTCTAGGTTGAAGCATTCGTTTGCGGTAACAGGTTGAATTTTTAGGTTAAACTCCTTTTTCTCCTATATTGTTAGATGTAGTTCGAACTGTAAATCAAACACGGTTTGTGCTAGCTTCCTGACTTGACACAATAAAATATTTCTACATTCTATCTCTATGGTTTGTTTCCTTTTGATGAATACCTAAGCAGAGACTAACAGACAACAATTTCATTGAAAGGGGTTGCCGAGCTTACAAAAAACTAGTCTCCTGAAACCTCAACATAAATTTTTTATCCAATCTTCCTGATACTTTCATTTAATGTTCAGTACACCAATCCGATCTGAAAGCCCAAATTTCGTTCTTCCAAGTTGAAGCATTCGTTTGCAGTAACAGTTGGAATTTTTAGGTTTCACTCTGTTTCCTCCTATATTGACAGATGTAGTTCGACTCTAAATCAAACACGGTTTGTGCTAGCTTCTTGAAACTTGACAAAATCAAGTAGTTCTATGTTCTGTCTCTAAGGTTTGTTTCCTTTGGATGTAGACCAAGCAGAGACTAACGAAAAAGACTTTCATTGAAAAGGTTGACAAGCTTCCAAAAAACAACAGTCTCCTGAAATCTCAACATATATTTTTTCATCATATCTTCATGATACTTACAGGTAATGATCAGTACACCCATCCGATTTGGATGCCCAAATTTCGTTCTTCTAGGTTGAAGCATTCGTTTTCAGTAACAGTTGGAAATTTTAGGTTTCACTCTGTTTTCTCCTATATTGATAGATGTAGTTCGAACTCTAAATCAAACACGGTTTGTGCTAGCTTCTTGGAGCTTGACAGAAAAAACTAGTTCTGCATTCTGTCTCTAAGGTTTGTTTCCTCATTATGTAGCTCTAAGCAGATACTGGTGAAAAACACTTTCATTGAAATGGGTTGCCCAGCTTCCAAAAAAACTACAGTTCCTGAAACCTCAACATAAATTTTTCATCCAATCTTCCTGATACTTTCAGGTAATGTTCAGTACACCAATCCGATCTGAATGCCCAAATTTCCTTCTTCCAAGTTGAAGCATTCGTTTGCAGTAACAGTTGGAATTTTTAGGTTTCACTCTGTTTTCTCCTATATTGACAGATGTAGTTCGACTCTAAATCAAACAAGGTTTGTGCTAGCTTCTTGAAACTTGACAAAATCAAGTAGTTCTATGTTCTGTCTCTAAGGTTTGTTTCCTTTGGATGTAGACCAAGCAGAGACTAACGAAATAGACTTTCATTGAAAAGGTTGACAAGTTTCCAAAAAACAACAGTCTCCTGAAATCTCAACATATATTTTTTCATCATATCTTCATGATACTTTCAGGTAATGATCAGTACACCAATCCGATTTGGATGCCCAAATTTCGTTCTTCGAGGTTGAAACATTCGTTTGCAGTAACAGTTGAAAATTTTAGGTTTCACTCTGTTTTCTCCTATATTGATAGATGTAGTTCGAACTCTAAATCAAACACGGTTTGTGCTAGCTTCTTGGAGCTTGACAGAAAAAACTAGTTCTGCGTTCTATCTCTAAGGTTTTTTTCCTCATGATGTAGCTCTAAGCAGATACTGGTGAAAAACACTTTCATTGAAATGGGTTGCCCAGCTTCCAAAAAAACTACAGTCTCCTGAAACCTCAACATAAATTTTTCATCCAATCTTCCTGATACTTTCAGGTAATGTTCAGTACACCAATCCGATCTGAATGCCCAAATTTCCTTATTCCAAGTTGAAGCATTCGTTTGCAGTAACAGTTGGAATTTTTAGGTTTCACTCTGTTTTCTCCTATATTGACAGATGTAGTTCGACTCTAAATCAAACACGGTTTGTGCTAGCTTCTTGAAACTTGACAAAATCAAGTAGTTCTATGCTCTATCTTTAAGGTTTGCTTCCTTTTGATGTAGACCAAGCAGAGACTAACGAAAAACACTTTCATTGAAAAGGTTGACAAGCATCCAAAAAACAACAGTCTCTTGAAATCCCAACATATATTTTTTCAACATATCTTCATGATACTTTCAGGTAAGGATCAGTACACCAATCCGATTTGGATGCCCAAATTTCGTTTTTCTAGGTTGAAGAATTCGTTTGCAGTAACAGTTTGAAATTTTACGTTTCACTCTGTTTTCTCCTATTTTGATAGATGTAGTTTGAACTCTAAATCAAACACGGTTTGTGCTACCTTCTTGGAACTTGACACATGCACTAGTTCTGCGTTCTGTCTCTAAGGGTTGTTTCCTCATGATGTAGCACTAAGCCGTTACAGGTGAAAAACACTTTCATTGAAATGGATTGCCAAGATTCCAAAAAAACTACAGTCTCCTGAAATCTCAACATATATTTTTTCATCCCATCTTCATGATACTTTCAGGTAATGATCAGTACACCAATCCCACTTGGATGCCCAAATTTCATTCTTCTAGGATGAAGCATTCGTTTGCAGTGACTGTGGGAATTTTTAGGTTAAACTCTGTTTTCTCCTATTTTGATAGATGTAGTTCGAACTCTAAATCAAACACGGTTTGTGCTACCTTCTTGGAACTTGACACAATGCACTAGTTCTGCGTTTTATCTCTAAGGGTTGTATCCTCATGATGTAGCACTAAGCAGTTACTGGTGAAAAACACTTTCATTGAAATGGATTGCCAAGCTTCCAAAAAACTACAGTCTCCTGAAATCTCAACATATATTTTTTCATCCAATCTTCATGATACTTTCAGGTAATGATCAGTACACCAATCCCACTTGGATGCCCAAATTTCATTCGTCTAGGTTGAAGCATTCATTTGCGGTAACAGGTTGAATTTTTAGGTTAAACTCCTTTTTCTCCTATATTGATAGATGTAGTTCGAACTGTAAATCAAACACGGTTTGTGTTAGCTTCCTGACTTGACACAATATAATAGTTCTACATTCTATCTCTATGGTTTGTTTCCTTTTGATGAAGACCTAAGCAGAGACTAACAGACAACAATTTCATTGAAAGGGGTTGCCAAGATTCCAAAAAACTAGTCTCCTGAAACCTCAACATAAATTTTTTATCCAATCTTCCTGATACTTTCAGGTAATGTTCAGTACACCAATCCGATCTGAATGCCCAAATTTCGTTCTTCCAAGTTGAAGCATTCATTTGCAGTAACAGTTGGAATTTTTAAGTTTCACTCTGTTTTCTCCTATATTGACAGATGTAGTTCGACTCTAAATCAAACACGGTTTGTGCTAACTTTTTGAAACTTGACAAAATCAAGTAGTTCTATGTTCTGTCTCTAAGGTTTGTTTCCTTTGGATGTAGACCAAGCAGAGACTAACGAAAAACACTTTCATTGAAAAGGTTGACAAGCTTCCAAAAAACAACAGTCTCCTGAAATCTCAACATATATTTTTTCATCATATCTTCATGATACTTTCAGGTAATGATCAGTACACCAATCCGATTTGGATGCCCAAATTTCGTTCTTCTAGGTTGAAGCATTCGTTTGCAGTAACAGTTGGAAATTTTAGTTTTCACTCTGTTTTCTCCTATATTGATAGATGTAGTTCGAACTCTAAATCAAACACGATTTGTGCTAGCTTCTTGGAGCTTGACACAAAAAACTAGTTCTGCGTTCTATCTCTAAGGTTTGTTTCCTCATGATGTAGCTCTAAGCAGATACTGGTGAAAAACACTTTCATTGAAATGGGTTGCCCAGCTTCCAAAAAAACTACAGTCTCCTGAAATCTCAACATTTATTTTTTCATCCAAACTTCATGATAATTTCAGGTAATGATCAGTACACCAATCCCACTTGGATGCAAAAATTTCATTCTTCTAGGATGAAGCATTCGTTTGCAGTAACTGTTAGAATTTTTAGGTTAAACTCTGTTTTCTCCTATTTTGATAGATGTAGTTCATACTGTAAATCAAACACGGTTTGTGCTAGCTTTCTGACTTGACACAATGAAATAGTTCTACATTCTATCTCTAAGGTTTGTTTCCTTTTGATGAAGACCTAAGCAGAGACTAACAGACAACAATTTCATTGAAAGGGTTTGCCAAGCTTCCAAAAAACTAGTCTCCTGAAACCTCAACATAAATTTTTTATCCAATCTTCCTGATACTTTCAGGTAATGTTCAGTACACCAATCCGATCTGAATGCCCAAATTTCGTTTTTCCAAGTTGTAGCATTCGTTTGCAGTAACAGTTGGAATTTTTAGGTTTCACTCTGTTTTCTACTATATTGACAGATGTAGTTCGACTCTAAATCAAACACGGTTTGTGCTAGCTTCTTGAAACTTGACAAAATCAAGTAGTTCTATGTTCTGTCTCCAAGGTTTGTTTCCTTTGGATGTAGACCAAGCAGAGACTAACGAAAAACACTTTCATTGAAAAGGTTGACAAGCTTCCAAAAAACAACAGTCTCCTGAAATCTCAACATATATTTTTTCATCATATCTTCATGATACTTTCAGGTAATGATCAGTACACCAATCCGATTTGGATGCCCAAATTTCGTTCTTCTAGGTTGAAGCATTCGTTTGCAGTAACAGTTGGAAATTTTAGTTTTCACTCTGTTTTCTCCTATATTGATAGATGTAGTTCGAACTCTAAATCAAACACGATTTGTGCTAGCTTCTTGGAGCTTGACACAAAAAACTAGTTCTGCGTTCTATCTCTAAGGTTTGTTTCCTCATGATGTAGCTCTAAGCAGATACTGGTGAAAAACACTTTCATTGATATGGGTTGCCCAGCTTCCAAAAAAACTACAGTCTCCTGAAATCTCAACATATATTTTTTCATCCAAACTTCATGATAATTTCAGGTAATGATCAGTACACCAATCCCACTTGGATGCAAAAATATCATTCTTCTAGGATGAAGCATTCGTTTGCAGTAACTGTTAGAATTTTTAGGTTAAACTCTGTTTTCTCCTATTTTGATAGATGTAGTTCATACTGTAAATCAAACACGGTTTGTGCTAGCTTTCTGACTTGACACAATGAAATAGTTCTACATTCTATCTCTAAGGTTTGTTTCCTTTTGATGAAGACCTAAGCAGAGACTAACAGACAACAATTTCATTGAAAGGGTTTGCCAAGCTTCCAAAAAACTAGTCTCCTGAAACCTCAACATAAATTTTTTATCCAATCTTCCTGATACTTTCAGGTAATGTTCAGTACACCAATCCGATCTGAATGCCCAAATTTCGTTCTTCCAAGTTGAAGCATTCGTTTGCAGTAACAGTTGGAAATTTTAGGTTTCACTCTGCTTTCTCCTATATTGATAGATGTAGTTCGAACTCTAAATCAAACACGACTTGTGCTAGCTTCTTGGAGCTTGACACAAAAAACTAGTTCTGCGTTCTATCTCTAAGGTTTGTTTCCTCATGATGTAGCACTAAGCAGATACTGGTGAAAAACACTTTCATTGAAATGGGTTGCCCAGCTTCCAAAAAAACTACAGTCTCCTGAAACCTCAACATAAATTTTTTATCCAATCTTCCTGATACTTTCAGGTAATGTTCAGTACACCAATCCGATCTGAATGCCCAAATTTCGTTCTTCCAAGTTGAAGCATTCGTTTGCAGTAACAGTTGGAATTTTTAGGTTTCACTCTGTTTTCTCCTATATTGACAGATGTAGTTCGACTCTAAATCAAACACGGTTTGTGCTAGCTTCTTGAAACTTGACAAAATCAAGTAGTTCTATGCTCTATCTTTAAGGTTTGCTTCCTTTTGATGTAGACCAAGCAGAGACTAACGAAAAACACTTTCATTGAAAAAGTTGACAAGCTTCCAAAAAACAACAGTCTCCTGAAATCCCAACATATATTTTTTCATCCAATCTTCATGATACTTTCAAGTAATTATCAGTACACCAATCCCACTTGGATGCCCAAATTTCATTCTTCTAGGATGAAGCATTCATTTGCAGTGACTGTTAGAATTTTTAGGTTAAACTCTGTGTTCTCCTATTTTGATAGATGTAGTTCGAACTCTAAATCAAACACGGTTTGTGCTACCTTCTTGGAACTTGACACAATGCACTAGTTCTGCGTTTTATCTCTAAGGGTTGTATCCTCATGATGTAGCACTAAGCAGTTACTGGTGAAAAACACTTTCATTGAAATGGATTGCCAAGCTTCCAAAAAACTACAGTCTCCTGAAATCTCAACATATATTTTTTCATCCAATCTTCATGATACTTTCAGGTAATGATCAGTACACCAATCCCACTTGGATGCCCAAATTTCATTCGTCTAGGTTGAAGCATTCGTTTGCGGTAACAGGTTGAATTTTTAGGTTAAACTCCTTTTTCTCCTATATTGATAGATGTAGTTCGAACTGTAAATCAAACACGGTTTGTGCTACCTTCTTGGAACTTGACACATGCACTAGTTCTGGGTTCTGTCTCTAAGGGTTGTTTCCTCATGATGTAGCACTAAGCCGTTAGAGGTGAAAAACACTTTCATTGAAATGGATTGCCAAGCTTCCAAAAAAACTACAGTCTCCTGAAATCTCAACATATATTTTTTCATCCCATCTTCATGATACTTTCAGGTAATGATCAGTACACCAATCCCACTTGGATGCCCAAATTTCTTTCTTCTAGGATGAAGCATTCGTTTGCAGTGACTGTTAGAATTTTTAGGTTAAACTCTGTTTTCTCCTATTTTGATAGATGTAGTTCGAACTCTAAATCAAACACGATTTGTGCTAGCTTCTTGGAGCTTGACAGAAAAAACTAGTTCTGCGTTCTATCTCTAAGGTTTGTTTCCTCATGATGTAGCACTAAGCAGATACTGGTGAAAAACACTTTCATTGAAATGGGTTGCCCAGCTTCCAAAAAAACTACAGTCTCCTGAAATCTCAACATATATTTTTTCATCCAATCTTCATGATACTTTCAGGTAATGATCAGTACACCAATACCACTTGGATGCCCAAATTTCATTCTTCTAGGATGAAGCATTCGTTTGCAGTGACTGTTAGAATTTTTAGGTTAAACTCTGTTTTCTCCTATTTTGATAGATGTTGTTCGAACTCTAAATCAAACACGGTTTGTGCTACCTTCTTGGAACTTGACACAATGCACTAGTTCTGCGTTTTATCTCTAAGGGTTGTATCCTCATGATGTAGCACTAAGCAGTTACTGGTGAAAAACACTTTCATTGAAATGGATTGCCAAGCTTCCAAAAAACTACAGTCTCCTGAAATCTCAACATATATTTTTTCATCCAATCTTCATGATATTTTCAGGTAATGATCAGTACAATAATCCCACTTGGATGCCCAAATTTCATTCGTCTAGGTTGAAGCATTCGTTTGCGGTAACATGTTGAATTTTTAGGTTAAACTCCTTTTTCTCCTATATTGATAGATGTAGTTCGAACTGTAAATCAAACACGGTTTGTTCTAGCTTCCTGACTTGACACAATAAAATAGTTCTACATTCTATCTCTATGGTTTGTTTCCTTTTGATGAAGACCTAAGCAGAGACTAACAGACAACAATTTCATTGAAAGGGGTTGCCAAGCTTCCAAAAAACTAGTCTCCTGAAACCTCAACATAAATTTTTTATCCAATCTTCCTGATACTTTCAGGTAATGTTCAGTACACCAATCAGATCTGAATGCCCAAATTTCGTTCTTCCAAGTTGAAGCATTCGTTTGCAGTAACAGTTGGAATTTATAGGTTTCACTCTGTTTTCTCCTATATTGACAGATGTAGTTCGACTCTAAATCAAACACGGTTTGTGCTAGCTTCTTGAAACTTGACAAAATCAAGTAGTTCTATGTTCTGTCACTAAGGTTTGTTTCCTTTGGATGTAGACCAAGCAGAGACTAACGAAAAAGACTTTCATTGAAAAGGTTGACAAGCTTCCAAAAAACAACAGTCTCCTGAAATCTCAACATATATTTTTTCATCATATCTTCATGATACTTTCAGGTAATGATCAGTACACCAATCCGATTTGGATGCCCAAATTTCGTTCTCCTAGGTTGAAGCATTCGTTTGCAGTAACAGTTGGAAATTTTAGGTTTCACTCTGTTTTCTCCTATATTGATATATGTAGTTCGAACTCTAAATCAAACACGGTTTGTGCTAGCTTCTTGGAGCTTGACGAAAAAAACTAGTTCTGCGTTCTATCTCTAAGTTTTGTTTCCTCATGATGTAGCTCTAAGCAGATACTGGTGAAAAACACTTTCATTGAAATGGGTTGCCCAGCTTCCAAAAAAACTACAGTCTCCTGAAACCTCAACATAAATTTTTCATCCAATCTTCCTGATAATTTCAGGTAATGTTCAGTACACCAATCCGATCTGAATGCCCAAATTTCCTTATTCCAAGTTGAAGCATTCGTTTGCAGTAACAGTTGGAATTTTTAGGATTCACTCTGTTTTCTCCTATATTGACAGATGTAGTTCGACTCTAAATCAAACACGGTTTGTGCTAGCTTCTTGAAACTTGACAAAATCAAGTAGTTCTATGCTCTATCTTTAAGGTTTGCTTCCTTTTGATGTAGACCAAGCAGAGACTAACGAAAAACACTTTCATTGAAAAGGTTGACAAGCATCCAAAAAACAACAGTCTCTTGAAATCCCAACATATATTTTTTCATCATATCTTCATGATACTTTCAAGTAAGGATCAGTACACCAATCCGATTTGGATGCCCAAATTTCGTTTTTCTAGGTTGAAGAATTCGTTTGCAGTAACAGTTTGAAATTTTACGTTTCACTCTGTTTTCTCCTATTTTGATAGATGTAGTTCGAACTCTAAATCAAACACGGTTTGTGCTACCTTCTTGGAACTTGACACATGCACTAGTTCTGCGTTCTGTCTCTAAGGGTTGTTTCCTCATGATGTAGCACTAAGCCGTTACAGGTGAAAAACACTTTCATTGAAATGGATTGCCAAGATTCCAAAAAAACTACAGTCTCCTGAAATCTCAACATATATTTTTTCATCCCATCTTCATGATACATTCAGGTAATGATCAGTACACCAATCCCACTTGGATGCCCAAATTTCATTCTTCTAGGATGAAGCATTCGTTTGCAGTGACTGTTAGAATTTTTAGGTTAAACTCTGTGTTCTCCTATTTTGATAGATGTAGTTCGAACTCTAAATCAAACACGGTTTGTGCTACCTTCTTGGAACTTGACACAATGCACTAGTTCTGCGTTTTATCTCTAAGGGTTGTATCCTCATGATGTAGCACTAAGCAGTTACTGGTGAAAAACACTTTCATTGAAATGGATTGCCAAGCTTCCAAAAAACTACAGTCTCCTGAAATCTCAACATATATTTTTTCATCCAATCTTCATGATACTTTCAGGTAATGATCAGTACACCAATCCCACTTGGATGCCCAAATTTCATTCGTCTAGGTTGAAGCATTCGTTTGCGGTAACAGGTTGAATTTTTAGGTTAAACTCCTTTTTCTCCTATATTGATAGATGTAGTTCGAACTGTAAATCAAACACGGTTTGTGCTACCTTCTTGGAACTTGACACATGCACTATTTCTGGGTTCTGTCTCTAAGGGTTGTTTCCTCATGATGTAGCACTAAGCCGTTAGAGGTGAAAAACACTTTCATTGAAATGGATTGCCAAGCTTCCAAAAAAACTACAGTCTCCTGAAATCTCAACATATATTTTTTCATCCCATCTTCATGATACTTTCAGGTAATGATCAGTACACCAATCCCACTTGGATGCCCAAATTTCTTTCTTCTAGGATGAAGCATTCGTTTGCAGTGACTGTTAGAATTTTTAGGTTAAACTCTGTTTTCTCCTATTTTGATAGATGTAGTTCGAACTCTAAATCAAACACGATTTGTGCTAGCTTCTTGGAGCTTGACAGAAAAAACTAGTTCTGCGTTCTATCTCTAAGGTTTGTTTCCTCATGATGTAGCACTAAGCAGATACTGGTGAAAAACACTTTCATTGAAATGGGTTGCCCAGCTTCCAAAAAAACTACAGTCTCCTGAAATCTCAACATATATTTTTTCATCCAATCTTCATGATACTTTCAGGTAATGATCAGTACACCAATACCACTTGGATGCCCAAATTTCATTCTTCTAGGATGAAGCATTCGTTTGCAGTGACTGTTAGAATTTTTAGGTTAAACTCTGTTTTCTCCTATTTTGATAGATGTAGTTCGAACTCTAAATCAAACACGGTTTGTGCTACCTTCTTGGAACTTGACACAATGCACTAGTTCTGCGTTTTATCTCTAAGGGTTGTATCCTCATGATGTAGCACTAAGCAGTTACTGTTGAAAAACACTTTCATTGAAATGGATTGCCAAGCTTCCAAAAAACTACAGTCTCCTGAAATCTCAACATATATTTTTTCATCCAATCTTCATGATATTTTCAGGTAATGATCAGTACACCAATCCCACTTGGATGCCCAAATTTCATTCGTCTAGGTTGAAGCATTCGTTTGCGGTAACAGGTTCAATTTTTAGGTTAAACTCCTTTTTCTCCTATATTGATAGATGTAGTTCGAACTGTAAATCAAACACGGTTTGTTCTAGCTTCCTGACTTGACACAATAAAATAGTTCTACATTCTATCTCTATGGTTTGTTTCCTTTTGATGAAGACCTAAGCAGAGACTAACAGACAACAATTTCATTGAAAGGGGTTGCAAAGCTTCCAAAAAACTAGTCTCCTGAAACCTCAACATAAATTTTTTATCCAATCTTCCTGATACTTTCAGGTAATGTTCAGTACACCAATCCGATCTGAATGCCCAAATTTCGTTCTTCCAAGTTGAAGCATTCGTTTGCAGTAACAGTTGGAATTTATAGGTTTCACTCTGTTTTCTCCTATATTGACAGATGTAGTTCGACTCTAAATCAAACACGGTTTGTGCTAGCTTCTTGAAACTTGACAAAATCAAGTAGTTCTATGTTCTGTCACTAAGGTTTGTTTCCTTTGGATGTAGACCAAGCAGAGACTAACGAAAAAGACTTTCATTGAAAAGGTTGACAAGCTTCCAAAAAACAACAGTCTCCTGAAATCTCAACATATATTTTTTCATCATATCTTCATGATACTTTCAGGTAATGATCAGTACACCAATCCGATTTGGATGCCCAAATTTCGTTCTTCTAGGTTGAAGCATTCGTTTGCAGTAACAGTTGGAAATTTTAGGTTTCACTCTGTTTTCTCCTATATTGATAGATGTAGTTCGAACTGTAAATCAAACACGGTTTGTGCTAGCTTCCTGACTTGACACAATAAAATAGTTCTACATTCTATCTCTAAGGTTTGTTTCCTTTTGATGAAGACATAAGCAGAGACTAACAGACAACAATTTCATTGAAAGGGGTTGCCAAGCTTCCAAAAAACTAGTCTCTTGAAACTTCAACATAAATTTTTTATCCAATCTTCCTGATACTTTCATTTAATGTTCAGTACACCAATCCGATCTGAATGCCCAAATTTCGTTCTTACAATTTGAAGCATTCGTTTGCAGTAACAGTTGGAATCTTTAGGTTTCACTCTGTTTTCTCCTATATTGACAGATGTAGTTCGACTCTAAATCAAAAACGGTTTGTGCTAGCTTCTTGAAACTTGACAAAATCAAGTAGTTCTATGTTCTGTCTCTAAGGTTTGTTTCCTTTGGATGTAGACCAAGCAGAGACTAACGAAAAAGACTTTCATTGAAAAGGTTGACAAGCTTCCAAAAAACAACAGTCTCCTGAAATCTCAACATATATTTTTTCATCATATCTTCATGATACTTTCAGGTAATGATCAGTACACCAATCCGATTTGGATGCCCAAATTTCGTTCTCCTAGGTTGAAGCATTCGTTTGCAGTAACAGTTGGAAATTTTAGGTTTCACTCTGTTTTCTCCTATATTGATAGATGTAGTTCGAACTCTAAATCAAACACGGTTTGTGCTAGCTTCTTGGAGCTTGACAGAAAAAACTAGTTCTGCGTTCTATCTCTAAGGTTTGTTTCCTCATGATGTAGCTCTAAGCAGATACTGGTGAAAAACACTTTCATTGAAATGGGTTGCCCAGCTTCCAAAAAAACTACAGTCTCCTGAAACCTCAACATAAATTTTTCATCCAATCTTCCTGATACTTTCAGGTAATGTTCAGTACACCAATCCGATCTGAATGCCCAAATTTCCTTCTTCCAAGTTGAAGCATTCCTTTGCAGTAACAGTTGGAATTTCTAGGTTTCACTCTGTTTTCTCCTATATTGACAGATGTAGTTCGACTCTAAATCAAACACGGTTTGTGCTAGCTTCTTGAAACTTGACAAAATCAAGTAGTTCTATACTCTATCTTTAAGGTTTGCTTCCTTTTGATGTAGACCAAGCAGAGACTAACGAAAAACACTTTCATTGAAAAGGTTGACAAGCTTCCAAAAGCAACAGTCTCCTGAAATCCCAACATATATTTTTTCATCATATCTTCATGATACTTTCAGGTAATGATCAGTACACCAATCCGATTTGGATGCCCAAATTTCGTACTTCTAGGTTGAAGCATTCGTTTGCAGTAACAGTTGGAAATTTTAGGTTTCACTCTCTTTTCTCCTATATTGATAGATGTAGTTCGAACTCTAAATCAAACACGATTTGTGCTAGCTTCTTGGAGCTTGACACAAAAAACTAGTTCTGCGTTCTATCTCTAAGGTTTGTTTCCTCATGATGTAGCTCTAAGCAGATACTGGTGAAAAACACTTTCATTGAAATGGGTTGCCCAGCTTCCAAAAAAACTACAGTCTCCTGAAATCTCAACATATATTTTTTCATCCAAACTTCATGATACTTTCAGGTAATGATCAGTACACCAATCCCACTTGGATGCCCAAATTTCATTCTTCTAGGATGAAGCATTCGTTTGCAGTAACTGTTAGAATTTTTAGGTTAAACTCTGTTTTCTCCTATTTTGATAGATGTAGTTCAAACTGTAAATCAAACACGGTTTGTGCTAGCTTCTTGGATCTTGACAGAAAAAAATAGGTCTGAGTTCTGTCTCTAAAGTTTGTTTCCTCATGATGTAGCTCTAAGCAGATACTGGTGAAAAACACTTTCATTGAAAGTGCTTGCCAAGCTTCCAAAAAACTAGTCTCCTGAAACCTCAACATAAATTTTTTATCCAATCTTCCTGATACTTTCAGGTAATGTTCAGTACACCAATCCGATCTGAATGCCCAAATTTCGTTCTTCCAAGTTGAAGCATTCGTTTGCAGTAACAGTTGGAATTTTTAGGTTTCACTCTGTTTTCTCCTATATTGACAGATGTAGTTCGACTCTAAATCAAACACGGTTTGTGCTAGCTTCTTGAAACTTGACAAAATCAAGTAGTTCTATGTTCTGTCTCTAAGGTTTGCTTCCTTTTGATGTAGACCAAGCAGAGACTAACGAAAAACACTTTCATTGAAAAGGTTGACAAGCTTCCAAAAAACAACAGTCTCCTGAAATCTCAACATATATTTTTTCATCATATCTTCATGATACTTTCAGGTAATGATCAGTACACCAATCCAATTTCGATGCCCAAATTTCGTTCTTCTAGGTTGAAGCATTCGTTTGCAGTAACTGTTGGAAATTTTAGGTTTCACTCTGTTTTCTCCTATTTTGATAGATGTATTTCGAACTCTAAATCAAACACGGTTTGTGATACCTTCTTGGAACTTGACACATGCACTAGTTCTGCGTTTTATCTCTAAGAGTTGTTTCCTCATGATGTAGCACTAAGCAGTTACTGGTGAAAAACACTTTCATTGAAATGGATTGCCATGCTTCCAAAAAAACTACAGTCTCCTGAAATCTCAACATATATTTTTTCATCCAATCTTCATGATACTTTCAGGTAATGATCAGTACACCAATCCCACTTGGATGCATACATTTCATTCGTCTAGGTTGAAGCATTCGTTTGCGGTAACAGTTTGAATTTTTAGGATAAACTCCTTTTTCTCCTATATTGATAGATGTTGTTCAAACTGTAAATCAAACACGGTTTGTGCTAGCTTCTTGAAACTTGACAAAATCAAGTAGTTCTATGCTCTATCTCTAAGGTTTGATTTCTTTTGATGAAGACCTAAGCAGAGACTAACAGACAACAATTTCATTGAAAGGGGTTGCCAAGCTTCCAAAAAGCTAGTCTCCTGAAACCTCAACATAAATTTTTTATCCAATCTTCCTGATACTTTCAGGTAATGTTCAGTACACCAATCCGATCTGAATACCCAAATTTCGTTCTTCCAAGTTGAAGCATTCGTTTGCAGTAACAATTGGAATTTTAGGTTTCACTCTGTTTTCTCCTATATTGACAGATGTAGTTCGACTCTAAATCAAACACGGTTTGTTGTAGATTCTTGAAACTTGACAAAATCAAGTAGTTCTATGTTCTGTCTCTAAGGTTTGTTTCCTTTGGATGTAGACCAAGCAGAGACTAACGAAAAACACTTTCATTGAAAAGGTTGACAAGCTTCCAAAAAACAACAGTCTCCTGAAATCTCAACATATATTTTTTCATCATATCTTCATGATACTTTCAGGTAATGATGAGTACACCAATCCGATTTGGATGCCCAAATTTCGTTCTTCTAGGTTGAAGCATTCGTTTGCAGTAACAGTTGGAAATTTTAGGTTTCACTCTGTTTTCTCCTATTTTGATAGATGTAGTTTGAACTCTAAATCAAACACGGTTTGTGCTACCTTCTTGGAACTTGACACATGCACTAGTTCTGCGTTCTGTCTCTAAGGGTTGTTTCCTCATGATGTAGCACTAAGCCGTTACAGGTGAAAAACACTTTCATTGAAATTTATTGCCAAGATCCAAAAAAACTACAGTCTCCTGAAATCTCAACATATATTTTTTCTTCACATCTTCATGATACTTTCAGGTAATGATCAGTACACCAATCCCACTTGGATGCCCAAATTTCTTTCTTCTAGGATGAAGCATTCGTTTGCAGTGACTGTTAGAATTTTTAGGTTAAACTCTGTTTTCTCCTATTTTGATAGATGTAGTTCGAACTCTAAATCAAATACGGTTTGTGCTACCTTCTTGGAACTTGACACAATGCACTAGTTCTGCGTTTTATCTCTAAGGGTTGTTTCCTCATGATGTAGCACTAAGCAGTTACTGGTGAAAAACACTTTCATTGAAATGGATTGCCAAGCTTCCAAAAAACTACAGTCTCCTGAAATCTCAACATATATTTTTTCATCCAATCTTCATGATACTTTCAGGTAATGATCAGTACACCAATCCCACTTGGATGCCCAAATTTCATTCTTCTAGGATGAAGCATTCGTTTGCAGTAACTGTTAAAATTTTTAGGTTAAACTCTGTTTTCTCTTATTTAGATAGATGTAGTTCGAACTGTAAATCAAACACGGTTTGTGCTAGCTTCCTGACTTGACACAATAAAATAGTTCTACATTCTATCTCTAAGGTTTGTTTCCTTTTGATGAAGACCTAAGCAGAGACTGACAGACAACAATTTCATTGAAAGGGGTTGCCAAGCTTCCAAAAAAGTAGTCTCCTGAAACCTCAACATAAATTTTTTATCCAATCTTCCTGATACTTTCAGGTAATGTTCAGTACACCAATCCGATCTGAATGCCCAAATTTCGTTCTTCCAAGTTGAAGCATTCGTTTGCAGTAACAGTTGGAATTTTTAAGTTTCACTCTGTTTTCTCCTATATTGACAGATGTAGTTCGACTCTTAATCAAACACGGTTTGTGCTAGCTTCTTGAAACTTGACAAAATCAAGTAGTTCTATGTTCTGTCTCTAAGGTTTGTTTCCTTTGGATGTAGACCAAGCAGAGACTAACGAAAAACACTTTCATTGAAAAGGTTGACAAGCTTCCAAAAAACAACAGTCTCCTGAAATCTCAACATATATTTTTTCATCATATCTTCATGAAACTTTCAGGTAATGATCAGTACACCAATCCGATTTGGATGCCCAAATTTCGTTCTTCTAGGTTGAAGCATTCGTTTGCAGTAACAGTTGGAAATTTTAGGTTTCACTCTGTTTCTCCTATTTTGATACATGTACTTCGAACTCTAAATCAAACACGGTTTGTGCTAGCTTCTTGGAGCTTGACAGAAAAAACTAGTTCTGCGTTCTATCTCTAAGGTTTGTTTCCTCATGATGTAGCTCTAAGCAGATACTGGTGAAAAACACTTTCAGTGAAATGGGTTGCCCAGCTTCCAAAAAAACTACAGTCTCCTGAAACCTCAACATAAATTTTTTATCCAATCTTCCTGATACTTTCAGGTAATGTTCAGTACACCAATCCGATCTGAATGCCCAAATTTCCTTCTTCCAAGTTGAAGCATTCGTTTGCGGTAACAGTTTGAATTTTTAGGTTAAACTCCTTTTTCTCTTATATTGATAGATGTATTTCGAACTGTAAATCAAACACGGTTTGTGCTAGCTTCCTGATTTGACACAATAAAATAGTTCTATATTCTATCTCTAAGATTTGTTTCCTTTTGATGAAGACCTAAGCAGAGACTAACAGACAACAATTTCATTGAAAGGGGTTGCCAAGCTTCCAAAAAACTAGTCTCCTGAAACCTCAACATAAATTTTTTATCCAATCTTCCTGATACTTTCAGGTAATGTTCAGTAAACCAATCCGGTCTGAATGCCCAAATTTCGTTCTTCCAAGTTGAAGCATTCGTTTGCAGTAACAGTTGGAATTTTTAGGTTTCACTCTGTTTTCTCCTATATTGACAGATGTGGTTCGACTCTAAATCAAACACGGTTTGTGCTAGCTTCTTGAAACTTGACAAAATCAAGTAGTTCTATGCTCTATCTCTAAGGTTTGCTTCCTTTTGATGTAGACCAAGCAGAGACTAACGAAAAACACTTTCATTGAAAAGGTTGACAAACTTCCAAAAAACAACAGTCTCCTGAAATCCCAACATACATTTTTTCATCATATCATCATGATACTTTCAGGTAATGATAAGTACACCAATCCGATTTGGATGCCCAAATTTCGTTCTTCTTGGTTGAAGCATTCGTTTGCAGTAACAGTTGGAAATTTTAGGTTTCTCTCTGTTTTCTCCTATTTTGATCGATGTAGTTCGAACTCTAAATCAAACACGGTTTGTGCTAGCTTCTTGAAACTTCACAAAATCAAGTATTTCTATGTTCTGTCTCTAAGGTTTGTTTCCTTTGGATGTAGACCAAGCAGAGTCTAATGAAAAACACTTTCATTGAAAAGGTTGACAAGCTTCCAAAAAACAACAGTCTCCTGAAATCTCATGATATTTTTTCATCATATCTTCATGATACTTTCAGGTAATGATCAGTACACGAATCCGATTTGGATGCCCAAATTTCGTTCTTCCAAGTTGAAGCATTCGTTTGCAGTAACAGTTGGAATTTTTAGGTTTCACTCTGTTTTCTCCTATTTTGATAGATGTAGTTCGAACTGTAAATCAAACACGGTTTGTGCTAGCTTCCTGACTTGACACAATGAAATAGTTCTACATTCTATCTCTAAGGTTTGTTTCCTTTTGATGAAGACCTAAGCAGAGACTAATAGACAACAATTTCATTGAAAGGGGTTGCCAAGCTTCCAAAAAACTACAGTCTCCTGAAACCTCAACATAAATTTTTTATCCAATCTTCCTGATACTTTCAGGTAATATTCAGTACACCAATCCGATCTGAATGCCCAAATTTCGTTCTTCCAAGTTGAAGCATTCGTTTGCAGTAACAGTTGGAATTTTTAGGGTTCACTCTGTTTTCTCCTATATTGACAGATGTGGTTCGACTCTAAATCAAACAGGGTTTGTGCTAGATTCTTGAAACTTGACAAAATCAAGTAGTTCTATGCTCTATCTCTAAGGTTTGCTTCCTTTTGATGTAGACCAAGCAGAGACTAACGAAAAACACTTTCATTGAAAAGGTTGACAAACTTCCAAAAAACAACAGTCTCCTGAAATCCCAACATATATTTTTTCATCATATCTTCATGATACTTTCAGGTAATGATCAGTACACCAATCCGATTTGGATGCCCAAATTTCGTTCTTCTAGGTTGAAGCATTCGTTTGCAGTAACAGTTGGAAATTTTAGGTTTCACTCTGTTTTCTCCTATTTTGATAGATGTAGTTCGAACTCTAAATCAAACACGGTTTGTGCTACTTTCTTGGAACTTGACACATGCACTAGTTCTGCGTTCTGTCTCTAAGGGTTGTTTCCTCATGATGTAGCACTAAGCCGTTACAGGTGAAAAACACTTTCATTGAAATGGATTGCCAAGATTCCAAAAAATCTACAGTCTCTTGAAATCTCAACATATATTTTTTCATCCAATCTTCATGATACTTTCAGGTAATGATCAGTACACCAATCCCACTTGGATGCCCAAATTTCATTCTTCTAGGATGAAGCATTCGTTTGCAGTGACTGTTAGAATTTTTAGGTTTCACTCTGTTTTCTCCTATTTTGATTGATGTAGTTCGAACTCTAAATCAAACACGGTTTGTGCTACCTTCTTGGAACTTGACACATGCACTAGTTCTGCGTTCTGTCTCTAAGGGTTGTTTCCTCATGATTTTGCACTAAGCCGTTACAGGTGAAAAACACTTTCATTGAAATGGATTGCCAAGATTCCAAAAAATCTAAAGTCTCCTGAAATCTCAACATATATTTTTTCATCCAATCTTCATGATACTTTCAGGTAATGATCAGTACACCAATCCCACTTGGATGCCCAAATTTCATTCTTCTAGGATGAAGCATTCGTTTGCAGTGACTGTTAGAATTTTTAGGTTTCACTCTGTTTTCTCCTATTTTGATAGATGTAGTTCGAACTCTAAATCAAACACGGTTTGTGCTACCTTCTTGGAACTTGACACATGCACTAGTTCTGCGTTCTCTCTCTAAGGGTTGTTTCCTCATGATGTAGCACTAAGCAGTTACTGGTGAAAAACACTTTCATTGAAATGGATTGCCAAGCTTCCAAAAAAACTACAGTCTCCTGAAATCTCAACATATATTTTTTCATCCAATCTTCATGATACTTTCAGGTAATGATCAGTACACCAATCCCACTTGGATGCCCAAATTTCATTCGTCTAGGTTGAAGCATTCGTTTGCGGTAACAGTTTGAATTTTTAGGTTAAACTCCTTTTTCTCCTATATTGATAGATGTAGTTCGAACTGTAAATCAAACACGGTTTGTGCTAGCTTCCTGACTTGACACAATAAAATAGTTCTACATTCTATCTCTAAGGTATGTTTCCTTTTGATGAAGACCTAAGCAGAGACTAACAGACAACAATTTCATTGAAAGGGGTTGCCAAGCTTCCAAAAAACTAGTCTCCTGAAACCTCAACATAAATTTTTTATCCAATCTTCCTGATACTTTCAGGTAATGTTCAGTACACCAATCCGATCTGAATGCCCAAATTTCCTTCTTTCATGTTGAAGCATTCGTTTGCAGTAACAGTTGGAATTTTTAGGTTTCACTCTGTTTTCTCCTATATTGACAGATATGGTTCGACTCTAAATCAAACACGGTTTGTGCTAGCTTCTTGAAACTTGACAAAATCAAGTAGTTCTATGTTCTGTCTCTAAGTTTTTTTCCTTGGATGTAGACCAAGCAGAGACTAACGAAAAACACTTTCATTGAAAAGGTTGACAAGCTTCCAAAAAACAACAGTCTCCAGAAATCCCAACATATATTTTTTCATCATATCTTCATGATACTTTCAGGTTATGATCAGTACACCAATCCGATTTGGATGCCAAATTTCGTTCTTCTAGGCTGAAGCATTCGTTTGCAGTAACAGTTGGAAATTTTAGGTTTCAATCTGTTTTCTCCTATATTGATAGATGTAGTTCGAACTCTAAATCAAACACGATTTGTGCTAGCTTCTTGGAGCTTGACACAAAACCTAGTTCTGCGTTCTATCTCTATGGTTTGTTTCCTCATGATGTAGCTCTAAGCAGATACTGGTGAAAAACACTTTCATTGAAATGGGTTGCCCAGGTTCCAAAAAAACTACAGTCTCCTGAAATCTCAACATATATTTTTTCATCCAATCTTCCAGATACTTTCAGGTAATGATCAGTACACCAATCCCACTTGGATGCCCAAATTTCATTCTTCTAGGATGAAGCATTCGTTTGCAGTAACTGTTAGAATTTTTAGGTTAAACTCTGTTTTCTTTTATTTGCATAGATCTAGTTCCAACTATAAATCAAACACGGTTTGTGCTAGCTTCCTGTCTTGACACAATGAAATAGTTCTACATTCTATCTCTAAGGTTTGTTTCCTTTTGATGAAGACCTAAGCAGGACTAATAGACAACAATTTCATTGAATGGGGTTGCCAAGCTTCAAAAAACTACAGTCTCCTGAAACCTCAACATAAATTTTTTATCCAATCTTCCTGATACTTTCAGGTAATGTTCAGTACACCAATCCGATCTGAATGCCCAAATTTCGTTCTTCCAATTTGAAGCATTCGTTTGCAGTAACAGTTGGAATTTTTAGGTTTCACTCTGTTTTCTCCTATATTGACAGATGTGGTTCGACTCTAAATCAAACACGGTTTGTGCTAGCTTCTTGAAACTTGACAAAATCAAGTAGTTCTATGTTGTGTCTCTAAGGTTTGTTTCCTTTGGATGTAGACCAAGCAGAGACTAACGAAAAACACTTTCATTGAAAAGGTTGACAAGCTTCCAAAAAACAACAGTCTCCTGAAATCCCAACATACATTTTTTCATCATATCTTCATGATACTTTCAGGTAATGATCAGTACACCAATCGGATTTGGATGCCCAAATTTCGTTCTTCTAGGTTGAAGCATTCGTTTGCAGTAACAGTTGGAAATTTTAGGTTTCACTCTGTTTTCTCCGATATTGATAGATGTAGTTCGAACTCTAAATCAAACACGATTTGTGCTAGCTTCTTGGAGCTTGACACTAAAAACTAGTTCTGCGTTCTATCTCTAAGGTTTGTTTCCTCATGATGGAGCTCTAAGCAGATACTGGTGAAAAACAGTTTCATTGAAATGGGTTGCCCAGCTTCCAAAAAAACTACAGTCTCCTGAAACCTCAACATAAATTTTTTATCCAATCTTCCTGATACTTTCAGGTAATGTTCAGTACACCAATCCGATCTGAATGCCCAAATTTCGTTCTTCCAAGTTGAAGCATTCGTTTGCAGTAACAGTTGGAATTTTTAGGTTTCACTCTCTTTTCTCCTTTATTGACAGATGTGGTTCGACTCTAAATCAAATACGGTTTGTGCTAGCTTCTTTAAACTTGACAAAATCAAGTAGTTCTATGCTCTATCTCTAATGTTTGTTTCCTTTTGATGTAGACCAAGCAGAGACTAACGAAAAACACTTTCATTGAAAAGGTTGACAAGCTTCCAAAAAACAACAGTCTCCTGAAATCCCAACATATATTTTTTCATCATATCTTCATGATACTTTCAGGTAATGATCAGTACACTGATCCGATTTGGATGCCCAAATTTCGTTCTTCTAAGTTGAAGCATTCGTTTGCAGTAACAGTTGGAAATTTTAGGTTTCACTCTGTTTTCTCCTATATTGATAGATGTAGTTCGAACTCTAAATCAAACACGATTTGTGCTAGCTTCTTGGAGCTTGACAGTAAAAACTAGTTCTGCGTTCTATCTCTCAGGTTTGTTTCCTCATGATGTAGCACAAAGCAGATACTGGGGAAAAACACTTTCATTGAAATGGGTTGCCCAGCTTCCAAAAAAACTACAGTCTCCTGAAACCTCAACATAATTTTTTTATCCAATCTTCCTGATACTTTCAGGTAATGTTCAGTACACCAATCCGATCTGAATGCCCAAATTTCGTTCTTCCAAGTTGAAGCATTCGTTTGCAGTAACAGTTGGAATTTTTAGGTTTCACTCTGTTTTCTCCTATATTGACAGATGTAGTTCGACTCTAAATCAAACACGGTTTGTGCTAGCTTCTTGAAACTTGACAAAATCAAGTAGTTCTATGTTCTGTCTCTAAGGTTTGTTTCCTTTGGATGTAGACCAAGCAGAGACTAACGAAAAACACTTTCATGGAAAAGGTTGACAAGCTTCCAAAAAACAACAGTCTCCTGAAATCCCAACATATATTTTTTCATCATATCTTCATGATACTTTCAGGTAATGATCAGTACACCAATCCGATTTGGATGCCCAAATTTCGTTCTTCTAGGTTGAAGCATTTTTTTGCAGTAACAGTTGGAAATTTTAGGTTTCACTCTGTTTTCTCCTATATTGATAGATGTAGTTCGAACTCTAAATAAAACACGATTTGTGCTAGCTTCTTGGAGCTTGACAGAAAAAACTAGTTCTGCGTTCTATCTGTAAGGTTTGTTTCCTCATGACGTTGCACAAAGCAGATACTGGTGAAAAACACTTTCATTGAAATGGGTTGCCCAGCTTCCAAAAAAACTACAGTCTCCTGAAACCTCAACATAAATTTTTTATCCAATCTTCCTGATACTTTCAGGTAATGTTCAGTACACCAATCCGATCTGAATGCCCAAATTTCGTTCTTCCAAGTTGAAGCATTCGTTTGCAGTAACAGTTGGAATTTTTAGGTTTCACTCTGTTTTCTCCTATATTGACAGATGTGGTTCGACTCTAAATCAAACACTGTTTGTGCTAGCTTCTTGAAACTTGACAAAATCAAGTAGTTCTATGTTCTGTCTCTAAGGTTTGTTTCCTTTGGATGTAGACCAAGCAGAGACTAACGAAAAACACTTTCATTGAAAAGGTTGACAAGCTTCCAAAAAACAACAGTCTCCTGAAATCCCAACATATATTTTTTCATCATATCTTCATGATACTTTCAGGTAATGATCAGTACACCAATCCGATTTGGATGCCCAAATTTCGTTCTTCTAGGTTGAAGCATTCGTTTGCAGTAACAGTTGGAAATTTTAGGTTTCACTTTGTTTTCTCCTATTTTGATAGATGTAGTTCGAACTCTAAATCAAACACTGTTTGTGCTACCTTCTTGGAACTTGACACATGCACTAGTTCTGCGTTCCGTCTCTAAGGGTTGTTTCCTCATGATGTAGCACTAAGCTGTTACAGGTGAAAAGCACTTTCATTGAAATGGTTTGCCAAGATTCCAGAAAAACTACAGTCTCCTGAAATCTCAACATATATTTTTTCATCCCATCTTCATGATACTTTCAGGTAATGATCAGCACACCAATCCCACTTGGATGCCCAAATTTCATTCTTCTAGGATGAAGCATTCGTTTGCAGTGACTGTTAGAATTTTTAGGTTAAACTCTTTTTTCTCCTATTTTGATAGATGTAGTTCGAACTCTAAATCAAACACGGTTTGTGCTACCTTCTTGGAACTTGACACAATGCACTAGTTCTGCGTTTTATCTCTAAGGGTTGTATCCTCATGATGTAGCACTAAGCAGTTACTGGTGAAAAACACTTTCATTGAAATGGGTTGCCCAGCTTCCAAAAAAACTTAAGTCTCCTGAAACCTCAACATAAATTTTTTATCCAATCTTCCTGATCCTTTCAGGTAATGTTCAGTACACCAATCCGATCTGAATGCCCAAATTTCGTTCTTCCAAGTTGAAGCATTCGTTTGCAGTAACAGTTGGAATTTTTAGGTTTCACTCTGTTTTCTCCTATATTGACAGATGTAGTTCGACTCTAAATCAAACACGGTTTGTGCTAGCTTCTTGAAACTTGACAAAATCAAGTAGTTCTATGGTCTGTCTCTAAGGTTTGTTTCCTTTGGATGTAGACCAAGCAGAGACTAACGAAAAACACTTTCATGGAAAAGGTTGACAAGCTTCCAAAAAACAACAGTCTCCTGAAATCCCAACATATATTTTTTCATCATATCTTCATGATACTTTCAGGTAATGATCAGTACACCAATCCGATTTGGATGCCCAAATTTCGTTCTTCTAGGTTGAAGCATTTTTTTGCAGTAACAGTTGGAAATTTTAGGTTTCACTCTGTTTTCTCCTATATTGATAGATGTAGTTCGAACTCTAAATAAAACACGATTTGTGCTAGCTTCTTGGAGCTTGACAGAAAAAACTAGTTCTGCGTTCTATCTGTAAGGTTTGTTTCCTCATGACGATGCACCAAGCAGATACTGGTGAAAAACACTTTCATTGAAATGGGTTGCCCAGCTTCCATAAAAACTACAGTCTCCTGAAACCTCAACATAAATTTTTTATCCAATCTTCCTGATACTTTCAGGTAATGTTCAGTACACCAATCCGATCTGAATGCCCAAATTTCGTTCTTCCAAGTTGAAGCATTCGTTTGCAGTAACAGTTGGAATTTTTAGCTTTCACTCTGTTTTCTTCTATATTGACAGATGTGGTTCGACTCTAAATCAAACACGGTTTGTGCTAGCTTCTTGAAACTTGACAAAATCAAGTAGTTCTATGCTCTATCTCTAAGGTTTGCTTCCTTTTGATGTAGACCAAGCAGAGACTAACGAAAAACACTTTCATTGAAAAGGTTGACAAACTTCCAAAAAACAACAGTCTCCTGAAATCCCAACATATATTTTTTCATCATATCTTCATGATACTTTCCGGTAATGATCAGTACACCAATCCGATTTGGATGCCCAAATTTCGTTCTTCTAGGTTGAAGCATTCGTTTTCAGTAACAGTTGGAAATTTTAGGTTTCACTCTGTTTTCTCCTATTTTGATAGATGTAGTTCGAACTCTAAATCAAACACGGTTTGTGCTACCTTCTTGGAACTTGACACATGCACTAGTTCTGCGTTCTGTCTCTAAGGGTTGTTTCCTCATGATGTAGCACTAATCCGTTACAGGTGAAAAACACTTTCATTGAAATGGATTGCCAAATTCCAAAAAATCTACAGTCTCCTGAAATCTCAACATATATTTTTTCATCCAATCTTCATGATACTTTCAGATAATGATCAGTACACCAATCCCACTTGGATGCCTAAATTTCATTCGTCTAGGTTGAAGCATTCGTTTGCGGTAACAGTTTGAATTTTTAGGTTAAACTCCTTTTTCTCCTATATTGATAGATGTAGTTCGAACTGTAAATCAAACACGGTTTGTGCTAGCTTCCTGACTTGACACAGTAAAATAGTTATACATTCTATCTCTAAGGTTTGTTTCCTTTTGATGAAGACCTAAGCAGAGACTAACAGACAACAATTTCATTGAAAGGGGTTGCCAAGCTTCCAAAAAACTAGTCTCCTGAAACCTCAATATAAATTTTTTATCCAATCTTCCTGATACTTTCAGGTAATGTTCAGTACACCAATCCGATCTGAATGCCCAAATTTCGTTCTTCCAAGTTGAAGCATTCGTTTGCAGTAACAGTTGGAATTTTTAGGTTTCACTCTGTTTTCTCCTATATTGACAGATGTAGTTCGACTCTAAATCAAACACGGTTTGTGCTAGCTTCTTGAAACTTGACAATATCAAGTAGTTCTATGTTCTGTCTCTAAGGTTTGTTTCCTTTGGATGTTGACCAAGCAGAGACTAACGAAAAACACTTTCATTGAAAAGGTTGACAAGCTTCCAAAAAACAACAGTCTCCTGAAATCTCAACATATATTTTTTCATCATATCTTCCTGATACTTTCAGGTAATGTTCAGTACACCAATCCGATTTCGATGCCCAAATTTTGTTCTTCTAGGTTGAAGCATTCATTTGCAGTAACAGTTGGAAATTTTAGGTTTCACTCTGTTTTCTCCTATATTGATAGATGCAGTTCGAACTCTAAATCAAACACGATTTGTGCTAGCTTCTTGGAGCTTGACACAAAAAACTAGTTCTGCGTTCTATCTCTAAGGTTTGTTTCCTCATGATGTAGCTCTAAGCAGATACTGGTGAAAAACACTTTCATTGAAATGGGTTGCCCAGCTTCCAAAAAACTACAGTCTCCTGAAATCTCAACATATATTTTTTCAACCAATCTTCATGATACTTTCAGGTAATGATCAGTACACCAATCCGATTTGGATGCCCAAATTTCGTTCTTCTAGGTTGAAGCAGTCGTTTGCAGTAACAGTTTGAAATTTTAGGTTTCACTCTATTTTCTCCTATTTTGATAGATGTAGTTCGAACTCTAAATCAAACACGGTTTGTGCTACCTTCTTGGATCTTGATACATGCACTAGTTCTGCGTTCTGTCTCTAAGGGTTGTTTCCTCATGATGTAGCACTAAGCCGTTAGAGGTGAAAAACACTTTCATTGAAATGGATTGCCAAGATTCCAAAAAAAATACAGTCTCCTGAAAACTCAACATATATTTTTTCATCCAATCTTCATGATACTTTCAGGTAATGATCATTACACCAATCCCACTTGGATGCCCAAATTTCTTTCTTCTAGGATGAAGCATTCGTTTGCAGTGACTGTTAGAATTTTTAGGTTAATCTCTGTTTTCTCCTATTTTGATAGATGTAGTTCGAACTCTAAATCAAACACGGTTTGTGCTACCTTCTTGGAACTTGACACAATGCACTAGTTCTGCGTTTTATCTCTAAGGGTTGTATCCTCATGATGTAGCACTAAGCAGTTACTGGTGAAAAACACTTTCATTGAAATGGATTGCCAAGCTTCCAAAAAACTACAGTCTCCTGAAATCTCAACATATATTTTTTCATCCAATCTTCATGATACTTTCAGGTAATGGTCAGTACACCAATCCCACTTGGATGCCCAAATTTCATTCGTCTAGGTTGAAGCATTCGTTTGCGGTAACAGGTTGAATTTTTAGGTTAAATTCCTTTTCTCCTATATTGATAGATGTTCTTCGAACTGTAAATCAAACACGGTTTGTGCTAGCTTCCTGACTTGACACAATAAAATAGTTCTACATTCTATCTCTATGGTTTGTTTCCTTTTGATGAAGACCTAAGCAGAGACTAACAGACAACAATTTCATTGAAAGGAGTTGCCAAGCTTCCAAAAATCTAGTCTCCTGAAACCTCAACATAAATTTTTTATCCAATCTTCCTGATACTTTCAGGTAATGTTCAGTACACCAATCCGATCTGAATGCCCAAATTTCGTTCTTCCAAGTTGAAGCATTCGTTTGCAGTAACAGTTGGAATTTTTAGGTTTCACTCTGTTTTCTCCTATATTGACAGATGTGGTTCGACTCTAAATCAAACACGGTTTGTGCTAGCTTCTTGAAACTTGACAAAATCAAGTAGTTCTATGTTCTGTCTCTAAGGTTTGTTTCCTTTGGATGTAGACCAAGCAGAGACTAACGAAAAACACTTTCATTGAAAAGGTTGACAAGCTTCCAAAAAACAACAGTCTCCTGAAATCCCAACATATATTTTTTCATCATATCTTCATGATACTTTCAGGTAATGATCAGTACACCAATCTGATTTGGATGCCCAAATTTCGTTCTTCTAGGTTGAAGCATTCGTTTGCAGTAACAGTTGGAAATCTTAGGTTTCACTCTGTTTTCTCCTATATTGATAGATGTAGTTCGAACTCTAAATCAAACACGATTTGTGCTAGCTTCTTGGAGCTTGACACAAAAAATTAGTTCTGCGTTCTATCTCTAAGGTTTGTTTACTCATGATGTAGCTCTAAGCAGATACTGGTGAAAAACACTTTCATTGAAATGGGTTGCCCAGCTTCCAAAAAAACTACAGTCTCCTGAAATCTCAACATATATTTTTTCATCATATCTTCATGATACTTTCAGGTAATGATCAGTACCCGAATCCGATTTGGATGCCCAAATTTCGTTCTTCTAGGTTGAAGCATTCGTTTGCAGTAACAGTTGGAAATTTTAGGTTTCACTCTGTTTTCTCCTATATTGATAGATGCAGTTCGAACTCTTAATCAAACACGATTTGTGCTAGCTTCTTCGAGCTTGACACAAAAAACTAGTTCTGCATTCTGTCTCTAAGGTTTGTTTCCTCATGATGTAGCTCTAAGCAGATACTGGTGAAAAACCCTTTCATTGAAATGGGTTGCCCAGCTTCCAAAAAAACTACAGTCTCCTGAAATCTCAACATATATTTTTTCATCCAATCTTCATGATACTTTCAGGTAATGATCAGTACACCAATCCCACTTGGATGCCCAAATTTCATTCTTCTGAGATGAAGCATTCGTTTGCAGTAACTGTTAGAATTTTTAGGTTAAACTCTGTTTTCTCCTATTTTGATAGATATAGTTCGAACTGTAAATCAAACACGGTTTGTGCTAGCTTTCTGACTTGACACAATGAAATAGTTCTACATTCTATTTCTAAGGTTTGTTTCCTTTTGATGAAGACCTAAGCAGAGACTAATAGACAACAATTTCATTGAAAGGGGTTGCCAAGCTTCCAAAAAACTACAGTCTCCTGAAACCTCAACATAAATTTTTTATCCAATCTTCCTGATACTTTCAGGTAATGTTCAGTACACCAATCCGATCTGAATGCCCAAATTTCGTTCTTCCAAGTTGAAGCATTCGTTTGCAGTAACAGTTGGAATTTTTAGGTTTCACTCTGTTTTCTCCTATATTGACAGATGTGGTTCGACTCTAAATCAAACACGGTTTGTGCTAGCTTCTTGAAACTTGACAAAATCAAGTAGTTCTATGCTCTATCTCTAAGGTTTGCTTCCTTTTGATGTAGACCAAGCATAGACTAACGAAAAACACTTTCATTGAAAAGGTTGACAAACTTCCAAAAAACAACAGTCTCCTGAAATCCCAACATATATTTTTTCATCATATCTTCATGATACTTTCAGGTAATGATCAGTACACCAATCCGATTTGGATGCCCAAATTTCGTTCTTCTAGGTGAAGCATTCGTTTGCAGTAACAGTTGGAAATTTTAGGTTTCACTCTGTTTTCTCCTATTTTGATAGATGTAGTTCGAACTCTAAATCAAACACGGTTTGTGCTACCTTCTTGGAACTTGACACATGCACTAGTTCTGCGTTCTGTCTCTAAGGGTTGTTTCCACATGATGTAGCACTAAGCTGTTACAGGTGAAAAACACTTTCATTGAAATGGATTGCCAAGATTCCAAAAAATCTACAGTCTCCTGAAATCTCAACATATAATTTTTCATCATATCTTCATGATACTTTCAGGTAATGATCAGTACACCAATCCGATTTGGATGCCCAAATTTCGTTCTCTAGGTTGAAGCATTCGTTTGCAGTAACAGTTGGAAATTTTAGGTTTCACTCTGTTTTCTCCTATATTGATAGATGCAGTTCGAACTCTAAATCAAACACGATTTGTGCTAGCTTCTTGGAGCTTGACACAAAAAACTAGTTCTGCGTTCTATCTCTAAGGTTTGTTTCCTCATGATGTAGCTCTAAGCAGATACTGGTGAAAAACACTTTCATTGAAATGGGTTGGCCACCTTCCAAAAACTACAGTCTTTTGAAATCTCAACATATATTTTTTCATCCAATCTTCATGATACTTTCAGGTAATGATGAGGACACCAATCCCACTTGGATGCCCAAATTTCATTCTTCTAGGATGAAGCATTCGTTTGCAGTAACTGTTAGAATTTTTAGGTTAAACTCTGTTTTCTCCTATTTTGATAGATGTAGTTGGAACTGTAAATCAAACACGGTTTGTGCTAGCTTCCTGACTTGACACAATGAAATAGTTCTACATTCTATCTCTAAGGTTTGTTTCCTTTTGATAAAGACCTAAGCAGAGACTAATAGACAACAATTTTATTGAAAGGGGTTGCCAAGCTTCCAAAAAACTACAGTCTCCTGAAACCTCAACATAAATTTTTTATCCAATCTTCCTGATACTTTCAGGTAATGTTCAGTACACCAATCCGATCTGAATGCCCATATTTCGTTCTTCCAAGTTGAAGCATTCGTTTGCAGTAACAGTTGGAATTTTTAGGTTTCACTCTGTTTTCTCCTATATTGACAGATGTGGTTCGACTCTAAATCAAACACGGTATGTGCTAGCTTCTTGAAACTTGACAAAATCAAGTAGTTCTATGCTCTGTCTCTAAGGTTTGCTTCCTTTTGATGTAGACCAAGCAGAGACTAACGAAAAACACTTTCATTGAAAAGGTTGACAAGCTTCCAAAAAACAACAGTCTCCTGAAATCTCAACATATATTTTTTCATCATATCTTCATGATACTTTCAGGTAATGATCAGTACACCAATCCGATTTGGATGCCCAAATTTCGTTCTTCTAGGTTGAAGCATTCGTTTGCAGTAACAGTTGGAAATTTTAGGTTTCACTCTGTTTTCTCCTATATTGATAGATGTAGTTCGAACTCTAAATCAAACACGATTTGTGCTAGCTTCTTGGAGCTTGACACAAAAAACTAGTTCTGCGTTCTATCTCTAAGGTTTGTTTCCTCATGATGTAGCTCTAAGCAGATACTGGTGAAAAACACTTTCATTGAAATGGGTTGCCCAGCTTCCAAAAAAAATACAGTCTCCTGAAATCTCAACATATATTTTTTCATCATATCTTCATGATACTTTCAGGTAATGATCAGTACACCAATCCGATTTGGATGCCCAAATTTCGTTCTTCTAGGTTGAAGCATTCGTTTGCAGTAACAGTTGGAAATTTTAGGTTTCACTCTGTTTTCTCCTATATTGATAGATGCAGTTCGAACTCTAAATCAAACACGATTTGTGCTAGCTTCTTCGAGCTTGACACAAAAAACTAGTTCTGCGTTCTATCTCTAAGGTTTGTTTCCTCATGATGTGGCTCTAAGCAGATACTGGTGAAAAACACTTTCATTGAAATGGGTTGCCCAGCTTCCAAAAAAACTACAGTCTCCTGAAATCTCAACATTTTTTTTTTCATCCAAACTTCATGATACTTTCAGGTAATGATCAGTACACCAATCCCACTTCGATGCCCAAATTTAATTCTTCTAAGATGAAGCATTCGTTTGCAGTGACTGTTAGAATTTTTAGGTTAAACTCTCTTTCCCCTATTTTGATAGATGTAGTTCGAACTCTAAATCAAACACGGTTTGTGCTACCTTCTTGGAACTTGACACAATGCACTAGTTCTGCGTTTTATCTCTAAGAGTTGTTTCCTCATGGTGTAGCACTAAGCAGTTACTGGTGAAAAACACTTTCATTGAAATGGATTGCCAAGCTTCCAAAAAAACTACAGTCTCCTGAAATCTCAACATATATTTTTTCATCCAATCTTCATGATGCTTTCAGGTAATGATCAGTACACCAATCCCACTTGGATGCCCAAATTTCATTCGTGTAGGTTGAAGCATTCGTTTGTGGTAACAGTTTGAATTTTTAGGTTAAACTCCTTTTTCTCCTATATTCATAGATGTAGTTCGAACTGTAAATCAAACACGGTTTGTGCTAGCTTCCTGACTTGACACAATAAAATAGTTCTACATTCTATCTCTAAGGTTTGTTTCCTTTTGATGAAGACCTAAGCAGAGACTAACAGACAACAATTTCATTGAAAGGGGTTGCCAAGCTTCCAAAAAACTAGTCTCCTGAAACTTCAACATAAATTTTTTATCCAATCTTCCTGATACTTTCATGTAATGTTCATTACACCAATCCGATCTGAATGCCCAAATTACGTTCTTCAAAGTTGAAGCATTCGTTTGCAGTAACAGTTGGAATTTTTAGGTTTCACTCTGTTTTCTCCTATATTGACAGATGCAGTTCGACTCTAAATCAAACACGGTTTGTGCTACCTTCTTGGAATTTGACACAATGCACTAGTTCTGCGTTTTATCTCTAAGGTTTGTTTCCTCATGATGTAGCACTAAGCAGTTACTGGTGAAAAACACTTTCATTGAAATGGATTGCCAAGCATAAAAAAAAAATACAGTCTCCTGAAATCTCAACATATATTTTTTCATCCAATCTTCATGATACTTTCAGGTAATGATCAGTACACCAATCCCACTTGGATGCCCAATTTTCATTCGTCTAGGTTGAAGCATCGTTTGCGGTAACAGTTTGAATTTTTAGGTTAAACTCCTTTTTCTCCTATATTGATAGATGTAGTTCGAACTGTAAATCAAACACGGTTTGTGCTAGCTTCCTGACTTGACACAATAAAATAGTTCTACATTCTATCTCTAAGGTTTGTTTCCTTTTGATGAAGACCTATGCAGAGACTAACGGACAACAATTTCATTGAAAGGGGTTGCCAAGCTTCCAAAAAACTACAGTCTCCTGAAACCTCAACATAAATTTTTTATCCAATCTTCCTGATACTTTCAGGTAATGTTCAGTACACCAATCCGATCTGAATGCCCAAATTTCGTTCTTCCAAGTTGAAGCATTCGTTTGCAGTAACAGTTGGAATTTTTAGGTTTCACTCTGTTTTCTCCTATATTGACAGATGTGGTTCGACTCTAAATCAAACACGGTTTGTGCTAGCTTCTTGAAACTTGACAAAATCAAGTAGTTCTATGCTCTATCTCTAAGGTTTGCTTCCTTTTGATAGACCAAGCAGAGACTAACGAAAAACACTTTCATTGAAAAGGTTGACAAGCTTCCAAAAAACAACAGTTTCCTGAAATCCCAACATATATTTTTTCATCATATCTTCATGATACTTTCAGGTAATGATCAGTACACCAATCCGATTTGGATGCCCAAATTTCGTTCTTCTAGGTTGAAGCATTCTTTTGCAGTAACTGTTGGAAATTTTAGGTTTCACTCTGTTTTCTCCTATTTTGATAGATGTAGTTCGAACTCTAAATCAAACACGGTTTGTGCTACCTTCTTGGAACTTGACACATGCACTAGTTCTGCATTCCGTCTCTAAGGGTTGTTTCCTCATGATGTAGCACTAAGCCGTTACAGGTGAAAAACACTTTCATTGAAATGGATTGCCAAAATTTTAAAAAATCTACACTCTCCTGAAATCTCAGCATATATTTTTTCATCCAATCTTCATGATACTTTCAGGTAATGATCAGTTCTCCAATCCCACTTGGATGCCCAAATTTCATTCTTCTAGGATGAAGCATTCGTTTGCAGTGACTGTTAGAATTTTTAGGTTAAACTCTGTTTTCTCCTATTTTGATAGCTGTAGTTCGAACTCTAAATCAATCACGGTTTGTTCTACCTTCTTGGAACTTGACACAATGCACTAGTTTGCGTTTTATCTCTAAGGGTTGTTTCCTCATGATGTAGCACTAAGCAGTTACTGGTGAAAAACACTTTCATTGAAATGGATTGCCAAGCTTCCAAAAAAACTACAGTCTCCTGAAATCTCAACATATATTTTTTCATCCAATCTTCATGATGCTTTCAGGTAATGATCAGTACACCAATCCCACTTGGATGCCCAAATCTCATTCGTCTAGGTTGAAGCATTCGTTTGCGGTAACAGCTTGAATTTTTAGGTTAAACTCCTTTTTCTCCTATATTGATAGATGTAGTTCGAACTGTAAATCAAACACGGTTTGTGCTAGCTTCCTGACTTGACACAATAAAATAGTTCTACATTCTATCTCTAAGGTTTGTTTCCTTTTGATGAAGACCTAAGCAGAGACTAACAGACAACAATTTCATTGAAAGGGGTTGCCAAGCTTCCAAAAAACTAGTCTCCTGAAACCTCAACATAAATTTTTTATCCAATCTTCCTGATACTTTCAGGTAATGTTCAGTACACCAATCCGATCTGAATGCCCAAATTTCGTTCTTCCAAGTTGAAGCATTCGTTTGCAGTAACAGTTGGAATTTTTAGGTTTCACTCTGTTTTCTCCTATATTGACAGATGTGGTTCGACTCTAAATCAAACACGGTTTGTGCTAGCTTCTTGAAACTTGACAAAATCAAGTAGTTCAATGCTCTATCTCTAAGGTTTGCTTCCTTTTGAGGTAGACCAAGCAGAGACTAACGATAAACACTTTCATTGAAAAGGTTGACAAGCTTCCAAAAAACAACAGTTTCCTGAAATCCCAACATATATTTTTTCATCATATCTTCATGATACTTTCAGGTAATGATCAGTACACCAATCCGATTTGGATGCCCAAATTTCGTTCTTCTAGGTTGAAGCATTCGTTTGCAGTAACAGTTGGAAATTTTAGGTTTCACTCTGTTTTCTCCTATTTTGATAGATGTAGTTCGAACTCTAAATCAAACACGGTTTGTGCTACCTTCTTGGAACTTGACACATGCACTAGTTCTGCATTCCGTCTCTAAGGGTTGTTTCCTCATGATGTAGCACTAAGCCGTTACAGGTGAAAAACACTTTCATTGAAATGGATTGCCAAAATTTTAAAAAATCTACACTCTCCTGAAATCTCAACATATATTTTTTCATCCAATCTTCATGATACTTTCAGGTAATGATCAGTTCTCCAATCCCACTTGGATGCCCAAATTTCATTCTTCTAGGATGAAGCATTCGTTTGCAGTGACTGTTAGAATTTTTAGGTTAAACTCTGTTTTCTCCTATTTTGATAGCTGTAGTTCGAACTCTAAATCAAACACGTTTGTTCTACCTTCTTGGAACTTGACACAATGCACTAGTTTGCGTTTTATCTCTAAGGGTTGTTTCCTCATGATGTAGCACTAAGCAGTTACTGGTGAAAAACACTTTCATTGAAATGGATTGCCAAGCTTCCAAAAAAACTACAGTCTCCTGAAATCTCAACATATATTTTTTCATCCAATCTTCATGATGCTTTCAGGTAATGATCAGTACACCAATCCCACTTGGATGCCCAAATCTCATTCGTCTAGGTTGAAGCATTCGTTTGCGGTAACAGCTTGAATTTTTAGGTTAAACTCCTTTTTCTCCTATATTGATAGATGTAGTTCGAACTGTAAATCAAACACGGTTTGTGCTAGCTTCCTGACTTGACACAATAAAATAGTTCTACATTCTATCTCTAAGGTTTGTTTCCTTTTGATGAAGACCTAAGCAGAGACTAACAGACAACAAATTCATAGAAAGGGGTTGCCAAGCTTCCAAAAAACTAGTCTCCTGAAACCTCAACATATATTTTTTATCCAATCTTCCTGATACTTTCAGGTAATGTTCAGTACACCAATCCGATCTGAATGCCCAAATTTCGTTCTTCCAAGTTGAAGCATTCGTTTGCAGTAACAGTTGGAATTTTTAGGTTTCACTCTGTTTTCTCCTATATTGACAGATGTGGTTCGACTCTAAATCAAACACGGTTTGTGCTAGCTTCTTGAAACTTGACAAAATCAAGTAGTTCTATGCTCTATCTCTAAGGTTTGCTTCCTTTTGATGTAGACCAAGCAGAGACTAACGAAAAACACTTTCATTGAAAAGGTTGACAAACTTCCAAAAAACAACAGTCTCCTGAAATCCCAACATATATTTTTTCATCATATCTTCATGATACTTTCAGGTAATGATCAGTACACCAATCCGATTTGGATGCCCAAATTTTGTTCTTCTAGGTTGAAGCATTCGTTTGCAGTAACAGTTGGAAATTTTAGGTTTCACTGTGTTTTCTCCTATATTGATAGATGTAGTTCGAACTCTAAATCAAACACGATTTGTGCTAGCTTCTTGGAGCTTGACACAAAAAACTAGTTCTGCGTTGTATCTCTAAGGTATGTTTCCTCATGATGTAGCTCTAAGCAGATACTGGTGAAAAACACTTTCATTGAAATGGGTTGCCCAGCTTCCAAAAAAACTACAGTCTCCTGAAATCTCAACATATATTTTTTCATCATATCTTCATGATACTTTCAGGTAATGATCAGTACCCCAATCCGATTTGGATGCCCAAATTTCGTTCTTCTAGGTTGAAGCATTCGTTTGCAGTAACAGTTGGAAATTTTAGGTTTCACTCTGTTTTCTCCTATATTGATAGATGCAGTTCGAACTCTAAATCAAACACGATTTGTGCTAGCTTCTTGGAGCTTGACACAAAAAACAAGTTCTGCGTTCTATCTCTAAGGTTTGTTTCCTCATGATGTAGCTCTAAGCTGATACTGGTGAAAAACACTTTCATTGAAATGGATTGCCAAGCTTCCAAAAAAACTACAGTCTCCTGAAATCTCAACATATATTTTTTCATCCAATCTTCATGATGCTTTCAGGTAATGATCAGTACACCAATCCCACTTGGATGCCCAAATTTCATTCATCTAGGTTAAAGCATTCGTTTGCGGTAACAGTTTGAATTTTTAGGTTAAACTTCTTTTTCTTATATATTGATAGATGTAGTTCGAACTGTAAATCAAACACGGTTTGTGCTAGCTTCCTGACTTGACACAATAAAATAGTTCTACATTCTATCTCTAAGGTTTGTTTCCTTTTGATGAAGACCTAAGCAGAGACTAACAGACAACAATTTCATTGAAAGGGGTTGCCAAGCTTCCAAAAAACTAGTCTCCTGAAACCTCAACATAAATTTTTTATCCAATTTTCCTGATACTTTCAGGTAATGTTCAGTACACCAATCCGATCTGAATGCCCAAATTTCGTTCTTCCAAGTTGAAGCATTCGTTTGCAGTAACAGTTGGAATTTTTAGGTTTCACTCTGTTTTCTCCTATATTGACAGATGTGGTTCGAACTCTAAATCAAACACGATTTGTGCTAGCTTCTTGGAGCTTGACACAAAAAACTAGTTCTGCGTTCTATCTCTAAGGTTTGTTTCCTCATGATGTAGCTCTAAGCAGATACTGGTGAAAAACACTTTCATTGAAATGGGTTGCCCAGCTTCCAAAAAAACTACAGTCTCCTGAAATCTCAACATATATTTTTTCATCCAATCTTCATGATACTTTCAGGTAATGATCAGTACACCAATTCCACTTGGATGCCCAAATTTCATTCTTCTAGGATGATGCATTTGTTTGCAGTAACTGTTAGAATTTTTAGGTTAAACTCTGTTTTCTCCTATTTTGATAGATGTAGTTCAAACTGTAAATCAAACACGGTTTGTGCTAGCTTCCTGACTTGACACAATGAAATAGTTCTACATTCTATCTCTAAGGTTTGTTTCCTTTTTTTTTATTTTTTTTAATTTTTTTTAATTAATTTTATTGTAGGTTATTCAAAACATTACATAGTTCTTGATATATCATATTTCACACTTTGATTGAAGTGGGATATGCGCTCCCATTTTTACCCCACATACAGATTGCAGAATCACATCAGTTGCACAACCATTGATTTACATATTGCCATTCTGGTGTCTGTTGTATTCTGCTGCCTTTCCTATCCTCTACTATCCCCCCTCCCCCCTCCCCTCCCCTCTTCTCTCTCTACCCCCTCTACTGTAATTCATTTCTCCCCCTTATATTTTTCCTCCTTTCCCCTCACTTCCTCTTGTATGTAATTTTTTATACCCCTGAGGGTCTCCTTCCATTTACATGCAATTTCCCTTCTCTCTCTTTTTCCCTCCCACCTCTCATCCCTGTTTAATGTTAATCTTCTTCTCATGCTCTTTGTCCCTACTCTGTTCTTAGCTACTCTCCTTATATCAAAGGAGACATTTGGCATTTGTTTTTAAGGGACTGGCTAGCTTCACTTAGCATAATCTGCTCTAATACCATCCATTTCCCTCCAAATTCTATGATTTTGTCATTTCTTAATGCAGAGTAATCATCCATTGTGTATAAATGCCACATTTTTTTTATCCATTCGTCTATTGAAGGGCATCTAGGTTGGTTCCACAGTCTTGCTATTGTGAATTGTGCTGCTATGAACATCGATGTAGCAGTGTCCCTGTAGCATGCTCTTTTTAGGTCTTTAGGGAATAGACCGAGTAGGGGAATAGCTGGATCAAATGGTGGTTCCATTCCGAGCTTTCCAAGAAATCTCCATACTGCTTTCCAAATTGGCCGCACCAATTTGCAGTCCCACCAGCAATGTACAAGAGTACCCTTTTCCCCACATCCTCGCCAGCACTTGTTGCTGTTTGACTTCCTAATGGCTGCCAATCTTACTGGAGTGAGATGGTATCTTAGGGTGGTTTTGATTTGCATTTCTCTGACCGCTAGAGATGGTGAGCATTTTTTCATATACTTGTTGATTGATTGTATGTCCTCCTCTGAGAAATTTCTGTTCAGGTCCTTGGCCCATTTGTTGATTGGGTTATTCATTATCTCATTGTCTAATTTTTTTAGTTCTTTGTATATTCTGGATATTAGGGCTCTGTCTGAAGTGTGAGGAGTAAAGATTTGTTCCCAGGACGTAGGCTCCCTATTTACCTCTCTTATTGTTTCTTTTGCTGAGAAAAAACTTTTTAGTTTGAGTAAGTCCCATTTGTTGATTCTAGTTATTAACTGTTGTGCTATGGGTGTCCTATTGAGGAATTTGGAGCCCGACCCCACAGTATGTAGATCATAGCCAACTTTTTCTTCTATCAGACGCCATGTCTCTGATTTGATATCAAGTTCCTTGATCCACTTTGAGTTAACTTTTGTGCATGGCGAGAGAAAGGGATTCAGTTTCATTTTGTTGCAAATGGATTTCCAGTTTTCCCAACACCATTTGTTGAAGATGCTATCCTTCTTCCATTGCATGCTTTTAGCCCCTTTATCGAATATAAGATAGTTGTAGTTTTGTGGATTGGTTTCTGTGTCCTCTATTCTGTACCATTGGTCCACCCGCCTGTTTTGGTACCAGTACCATGCTGTTTTTGTTACTATTGCTCTGTAGTATAGTTTGAAGTCTGGTATAGCTATACCGCCTGATTCACACTTCCTGCTTAGCATTGTTTTTGCTATTCTGGGTCTTTTATTTTTCCATATGAATTTCATGATTGCTTTCTCTATTTCTACAAGAAATGCCGTTGGGATTTTGATTGGCATTTCATTAAACCTATAGAGAACTTTTGGTAATATCGCCATTTTGATGATGTTACTTCTACCTATCCATGAACAGGGTATATTTTTCCATCTTCTAAGATCTTCTTCTATTTCTCTCTTTAGGGTTCTGTAGTTTTCATTGTATAAGTCTTTCACCTCTTTTGTTAGGTTGATTCCCAAGTATTTTATTTTTTTTGAGGATATTGTGAATGGGGTGGTTGTCCTCATTTCCATTTCAGATGATTTGTCGCTGATATACAGGAATGCCTTTGATTTATGCGTGTTGATTTTATAGCCTGCCACTTTGCTGAATTCATTTATTAGCTCTAATAGTTTCTTTGTAGACCCTTTTGGGTCTGCTAGGTATAGAATCATGTCATCTGCAAATAGTGATAATTTGAGTTCTTCTTTTCCTATTTTTGTGCCTTTAATTTCTTTCGTCTGTCTAATTGCTCTGGCCAGTGATTCGAGAACTATGTTGAACAGAAGTGGTGAGAGAGGGCATCCCTGTCTTGTTCCAGATTTTAGAGGGAATGCCTTCAGTTTTTCTCCATTCAGAATGATGCTAGCCTGAGGCTTGGCATAGATTGCTTTTACAATATTGAGGTATGTTCCTGTTATCCCTATTTTTTCTAGAGTTTTGAACATAAAGGGATGCTGTACTTTGTCAAATGCTTTTTCCGCATCTATCGAGATGATCATATGGTTCTTATTTTTAAGCCTATTGATGTGGTGAATAACATTTATTGATTTCCGTATATTGAACCAGCCTTGCATCCCAGGGATAAATCCTACCTGATCATGGTGCACAATTTTTTTGATATGTTTTTGTATCCGGTTCGCCAGAAGTTTATTGAGGATTTTTGCATCTAGGTTCATTAGAGATATTGGTCTGTAGTTTTCTTTCTTTGAAGTGTCTTTGTCTGGTTTAGGAATCAGGGTGATGTTGGCCTCATAGAATGAATTTGGAAGTTCTCCCTCTTTTTCTATTTCCTGAAATAGCTTGAAAAGTATTGGTATTAGTTCCTCTTTAAAGGTTTTGTAAAACTCTGCTGTATACCCATCCGGTCCTGGGCTTTTCTTAGTTGGTAATCTTTTGATGGTATCTTCTATTTCCTCAATTGATATTGGTCTGTTTAGGTTGTCAATATCCTCCTGACTCAATCTGGGCAAATCATATGACTTAAGAAATTTATCGATGCCTTCACTATCTTCTATTTTATTGGAGTATAAGGATTCAAAATAGTTTCTGATAATCTTCTGTATTTCTGAAGTGTCTGTTGTGATATTGCCTTTTTCATCCCGTATGCTAGTAATTTGAGTTCTCTCTCTTCTTCTCTTCGTTAGCGTGGCTAAGGGTCTGTCGATTTTATTTATTTTTTCAAAGAACCAACTTTTAGTTTTGTCAATTTTTTCAATTGTTTCTTTCGTTTCGATTTCATTAATTTCAGCTCTGATTTTAATTATTTCTTGTCTTCTACTTCTTTTGCTGTTGTTTTGCTCTTCTTTTTCTAGGATTTTGAGTTGAAGTATTAGATCATTTATTTGTTGGTTTTTTCTTTTTCTAAGGAATGAACTCCAAGCAATAAATTTTCCTCTTAGAACTGCTTTCAATGTGTCCCATAGATTCCGATATGTTGTGTCTGTGTTTTCATTTATCTCTAAGAATTTTTTAATTTCCTCCTTGATGTCTTCTATAACCCATTGATCATTCAGTAACCTATTGTTCATTCTCCAAGTGATGCATGATTTTTCCTTACTTCTTTTATCGTTAATTTTCAATTGCATTCCATTATGGTCAGATAAGATACATGGTATTATCTCTACTCCTTTGTATTGTCTAAGAGTTGCCCTGTGACATAATATATGATCTATTTTTGAGAAGGATCCATGTGCTGCTGAGAAAAAAGTGTAACTGCTTGATGTTGGGTGGTATATTCTATATATGTCAATTAAGTCTAGGTTATTAATTGTGTTATTGAGCTCTATAGTTTCCTTATTCAACTTTTGTTTGGAAGATCTGTCCAGTGGTGAGAGAGGTGTGTTGAAGTCTCCCATGATTATTGTATGGTGGTCTATTAGACTCTTGAACTTGAGAAGAGTTTGTTTGATGAACATAGCTGCACCATTGTTTGGGGCATATATATTTATAATTGTTATGTCTTGTTGGTGTATGGTTCCCTTGAGAAGTATGTAGTGTCCCTCTTCATCCCTTTTGATTAACTTTGGCTTGAAATCTATTTTATTTGATATGAGTATGGACACTCCTGCTTGTTTCCGAAGTCCATATGAGTGATATGATTTTTCCCAACCTTTCACCTTCAGTCTATGTATGTCTTTTCCTATCAAATGCGTCTCCTGAAGGCAGCATATTGTTGGGTCTTGTTTTGTGATCCATTCTACTAGCCTGTGTCTCTTAATTGGTGAGTTTAAGCCATTAACATTTAGGGTTATTATTGAGATATGGGTTGTTCTTCCAGCCATATTTGTTTATTTATGTTACTAAACATGGTTTGTTTTCCTCTTTGATTATTCCCCCCCCTTTACTGTACTACCTCCCGCTGTTGGTTTTCATTGATATTTTCCATTTCCTCTTCCTGTAATATTTTGCCGAGGATGTTTTGAAGAGATGGTTTTCTAGCTGCAAATTCTTTTAACTTTTGTTTATCATGGAAGGTTTTAATTTCATCTTCCATCCTGAAGCTTAATTTCGCGGGATACACGATTCTTGGTTGGAACCCATTTTCTTTCAGTGTTTGAAATATGTTATTCCAGGATCTTCTAGCTTTGAGAGTCTGTGTTGAAAGATCAGCTGTTATCCTGATTGGTTTACCCCTAAATGTAATCTGCTTCCTTTCTCTTGTAGCTTTTAAAATTCTCTCCTTATTCTGTATGTTGGGCATCTTCATTATAATGTGTCTAGGTGTGGATCTCTTATGATTTTGCACATTCGGCGTCCTGTAGGCTTCTAGGATTTGGGATTCTGTCTCATTCTTCAAGTCTGGGAAGTTTTCTCGTATTATTTTGTTGAATAGATTGCTCATTCCTTTGGTTTGGACCTCAGTACCTTCCTGTATCCCAATGACTCTTAAGTTTGGTCTCTTTATGTTATCCCATATTTCTTGAATGTTCTGCTCATGGTTTCTTAACAGCTTTGCTGAGCTGTCTATGTTCTTCTCCAGTTGTAATACTTTGTCTTCATTGTCTGATGTTCTATCTTCTAAGTGTTCTACTCTGCTGGTGGTATTCTCAATTGAGTTTTTAAGTTGGTTTATTGTTTCCTGCATTTCCAGGATTTCTGTTTGTTTGTTTTTTATAACCTCTATCTCCCTGTATAATTGATCTTTTGCTTCTTGGATTTGTTTATGTAATTTATTGTCAAAGTGGTCGAAGTGGTCTTTCATTGTCTGATTTTGCTGTCTAATGTCTTCCTTGAGACTCCAGATCATCTGAAGCATGTATATCCTGAATTCTTTATCTGACATTCCATCTGCTGCAGATATTACCTCTTCTAAAGTTGAGTTGACCTGCATTGCTTGTGTTCCTTTCTTTCCTTGTCTTTTCATATTGATCGCGTTTCTTTTTGCTTGGTGAAACTGTTGTGTTATTGATTTTTCCCCCTATATATTTATATTGCTCTTGTATAGCTGCAAAGTCTCCCTCGCAGGCTTTGGCGGTGGTTCTGCCCCTCCTCCAATTGAGGCAATGTGTCTACCACGCCGGGAGGCCGCTGTGCCTGTACTTTCGATGGGCCTGTTCTTTCGGTGGTCACAGGTCCGCCTATCTTGCAGGCGTGAGCAGCGGCTTTGTCCCTCCGCTGGCCACTAGGCCTGTTCTGTCTGTCGGTTGCAGGTCTGTCTACCTAAAAGGCGCTGGTGGCGGCTCTGCCCCTCCCCCAACCGGGGCGATGTATCTGGCGGGCCACTGGGCCTGTTTTGTCAGTGGTCATGGTTCCGCCTACCTTGCACGTGCGTGGAGCAGCTGTGTCCCTCCAAGAGTTGCTGGGCCTAACCTGTCGGTGAGTGGCAAGTGCGCCTGCCTTGCAGGCCCGGGGGTGGCTCTGCTGCTCCGCGGGTTGCTGGGCCTGATATGCTGGTGAGACGCAGGTGTGCCTACCTTGCAGGCGATTGGCGGCTCTGCCCCTCCCCCAACCGGGGCGGGCGATGTGTCTGGCCGTCCTCTGAGCCTGTTCTGTTGGTGGTCAGGGTACTGCCTACCTAGCAGGATCGTGGGGCAGCTGTGCCCCTCCGCAGTTTGTTGGGCCTGACCTGCTGGTGTGTGGCAAGTGCGACTACCTTGCAGGCCCGGGGGTGGCTCTGCCGCTCCGCGGTTGCTGGGCCTGATCTGCTGGTGATTCGCAGGTCTGCGTAACTTGCAGGCGCCCGGCGGCTCTGCCCCTCCCCCAATCTGAGCGATGTGTCTGGCAGTCGACTGGGCCTGTTTTGTCGGTGGTCACAGTTCCGCCTACCTTGCACACGCGTGGAGCAGCTGTTTCATTAGTGCCTGGGCACACTCTCCTTGTTTGCCTCCCTCAGGCCCTAAGTTTGTAGAGCTTCGGGCTGAGAACCCCCAGCAAATTTGCTTACCTTCTGGTAGCCACGCCCCCGTATCTGATGCAAGAGACCTCAGTTGTCAGCACTGGTGGGAGCGGTAGCCGTGAGTCCCACGCCAAGGCGAGTCGGTGCAAGAGACCTCAGTTGTCAGCACTGGTGGGAGCGGTAGCTGGGAGTCCTGCGCCGCGCGGTTCCTGCCGGCTCCTGTGCCAGCGCCGCCGCGGCTCCCACCGGCTCCCGCGCCGCTGCTGCGGCTCCCGCCGGTTCCGGCTGGCTCCTGTGCCGCTGCCCCGGCTGCCGCCGGCTCCCTCGCCGCAGCCGCGGCTGCCGTCGGCTCCTGTGCCGCCCTCGGTCTGGCTATTGCACTCACAGGAGAGCTGGGAGGGGCCCTTAAGTTTTCCCCGCTGATCTATAGCTGAAAGAGCTGTGATCAGTCAAAAAAAAAAAAAAAACAGAGATGATGACGTCAGCTCTCCAAAATGGTGGCCGCTGGCTTCCTCTGTGGTCTGACTGATGTGGAGAACCGAATTGGATGGCTTCCTTCCCCGTCTCAAGCCCAGAATTCAGCTCTGAGTACAGTATTTGCACAGCTGGCGGGAGCCTGCAGAATCCGTAGCGCTGTATCTTTGCATTGTTATCTTAGCAGAGCCAGAGGGGAATGGCGGGAGCTGTCTGCCGGCAGGGCGGGGACCCTTCTCGCCAAGCGGGGCCGCCGGGGGCCACTTGTAAAGCCGGGTGGCTGCAGCCGCGTGGCTAAGAACCAGGCGGGCTGGGTGGCTGTTTGCAGAGCCAGAGGGGAATGGCGAAAGCTGTCTGTCGGCCGGGCAGGGACCCTTCTCGCCGAGTAGGGCCGCTGGCGGCGCTTGTAAAGCCGGGCGGCTGCAGCCTCGTGGCTAAGAACCAGGCAGGCGGGGTGGCTGTTTGCAGAGCCAGAGGGGAATGGCGGGAGCTGTCTGCCGGCCTGGCGGGGACCCTTCTCGCCGAGCGGGGCCGCCGGGGGCCGCTTGTAAAGCCGGGTGGCTGCAGCCGCGTGGCTAAGAACCAGGCGGGCGGGGTGGATATTTGCAGAGCAAGAGCGGAATGGCGGGAGCTGTCTGCCGGCCGGGCGGGGACCTTTCTCGCCAAGCAGGGCCGCCGGTAGCCGCTTGTAAAGCCGGGTGGCTGCAGCCGCGTGGCTAAGAACCAGGCAGGCGGGGTGGCTGTTTGCAGGGCGAGAGCGGGGCCGCCAGGGTAGCCGGGATGGCGGAAGCTGTCTGTCGGCCGGGCAGGGTCCCTTCTCGCCGAGTAGGGCCGCCGGCGGCGCTTGTAAAGCTGGGCAGCTGCAGCCTCGTGGCTAAGAACCAGGCGGGCGGGGTGGCTGTTTGCAGAGCAAGAGCGGAATGGCGGGAGCTGTCTGCCGGCCGGGCGGGGACCCTTCTCGCCAAGCAGGGCCGCCGGTGGCCCCTTGTAAAGCCGGGTGGCTGCAGCCGCGTGGCTAAGAACCAGGCGGGCGGGGTGGCTGTTTGCAGGGCAAAAGCGGGGCCGCCAGGGTAGCCGGGATGGCGGAAGCTGTCTGCTGGCCGGGCGGGGACCCTTCTTCCGCACTGCTCTGGGCCGCCTGCCGCTTGCAGAAGCGGCCGGTGGCCGCGGGATTGGACTCTGCGCCCGCCGGTCAAGTTTCACTTGTCTGGGGCAAACTGTCACGTCTAATAAACTTACTAATTCTCGGCAGGTCTTCTTTCAACGGAATTTTGCTAGATGATCCTCAGTAGGTAGAATGTAGCTGTTTTAATGAGTGTTTCTGATCCCGTTAATGTGGAGATATTGAGAGTGCTGTTTCCTCGCCGGCCGCCATGTTGGATCTCCCCCGGTTTGTTTCCTTTTGATGAAGACCTAAGCAGAGACTAACAGACAACAATTTCATTGAATGGGGTTGCCAAGCTTCCAAAAAACTACAGTCTCCTGAAACCTCAACATAAATTTGTTATCCAATCTTCCTGATACTTTCAGGTAATGTTCAGTACACCAATCCGATCTGAATGCCCAAATTTCCTTCTTCCAAGTTGAAGCATTCGTTTGCAGTAACAGTTGGAATTTTTAGGTTTCACTCTGTTTTCTCCTATATTGACAGATGTAGTTCGACTCTAAATCAAACACGGTTTGTGCTAGCTTCTTGAAACTTGACAAAATCAAGTAGTTCTATGCTCTATCTCTAAGGTTTGCTTCCTTTTTATGTAGACCAAGCAGAGACTAACGAAAAACACTTTCATTGAAAAGGTTGACAAACTTGCAAAAAACAACAGTCTCCTGAAATCCCAACATATATTTTTTAATCATATCTTCATGATACTTTCAGGTAATGATCAGTACACCAATCCGATTTGGATGCCCAAATTTCGTTCTTCTAGGTTGAAGCATTCGTTTGCAGTAACAGTTAAAAATTTTAGGTTTCACTCTGTTTTCTCCTATTTTGATAGATGTAATTCGAACTCTAAATCAAACACGGTTTGTGCTACCTTCTTGGAACTTGACACATGCACTAGTTCTGAGTTCTGTCTCTAAGGGTTGTTTCCTCATGATGTAGCACTAAGCCGTTACAGGTGAAAAACACTTTCATTGAAATGGATTGCCAAGATTCCAAAAAATCTACAGTCTCCTGAAATCTCAACATATATTTTTTCATCCAATCTTCATGATACTTTCAGGTAATGATCAGTACACCAATCCCACTTGGATGCCCAAATTTCATTCTTCTAGGATGAAGCATTCGTTTGCAGTGACTGTTAGAATTTTTAGGTTAAACTCTGTTTTCTCCTATTTTGATAGATGTAGTTCGAACTCTAAATCAAACACGGTTTGTGCTACCTTCTTGGAACTTGACACAATGCACTAGTTCTGCGTTTTATCTCTAAGGTTTGTTTCCTTTTGATGAAGACGTAAGCAGAGACTAACAGACAACAATATCATTGAAAGTGGTTGCCAAGCTTCCAAAAAACTAGTCTCCTGAAACCTCAACATAAATTTTTTATCCAATCTTCCTGATACTTTCAGGTAATGTTCAGTACACCAATCCGATCTGAATGCCCAAATTTCGTTCTTCCAAGTTGAAGCATTCGTTTGCAGTAACAGTTGGAATTTTTAGGTTTCACTCTGTTTTCTCCTATATTGACAGACGTAGTTCGACTCTAAATCAAACACGGTTTGTGCTAGCTTCTTGAAACTTGACAAAATCATGTAGTTCTATGTTCTGTCTCTAAGGTTTGTTTCCTTTGGATGTAGACCAAGCAGAGACTAACGAAAAACACTTTCATTGAAAAGGTTGACAAGCTTCCAAAAAACAACAGTTTCCTGAAATCTCAACATATATTTTTTCATCATATCTTCATGATACTTTCAGGTAATGATCAGTACACCAATCCGATTTGGATGCCCAAATTTCGTTTTTCTAGGTTGAAGCATTCGTTTGCAGTTAGAGTTGGAAATTTTAGGTTTCACTCTGTTTTCTCCTATATTGATAGATGTAGTTCGAACTCTAAATCAAACACGATTTGTGCTAGCTTCTTGGAGCTTGACACAAAAAACTAGTTCTGCGTTCTATCTCTAAGGTTTGTTTCCTCATGATGTAGCTGTAAGCAGATACTGGTGAAAAACACTTTCATTGAAATGGGTTGCCCAGCTTCCAAAAAAACTACAGTCTCCTGAAATCTCAACATATATTTTTTCATCCAATCTTCCTGATACTTTCAGGTAATGATCAGTACACCAATCCCACTTGGATGCCCAAATTTCATTCTTCTAGGATGAAGCATTCGTTTGCAGTAACTGTTAGAATTTTTAGGTTAAACTCTGTTTTCTCCTATTTTGATAGATGTAGTTCAAACTGTAAATTAAACACGGTTTGTGCTAGCTCCCTGAGTTGACACAATGAAATAGTTCTACATTCTATCTCTAAGGTTTGTTTCCTTTTGATGAAGACCTAAGCAGAGACTAACAGACAACAATTTCATTGAAAGGGGTTGCCAAGCTTCCAAAAAACTAGTCTCCTGAAACCTCAACATAAATTTTTTATCCAATCTTCCTGATACTTTCAGGTAATGTTCAGTACACCAATCCGATCTGAATGCCCAAATTTCGTTCTTCCAAGTTGAAGCATTCGTTTGCAGTAACAGTTGGAATTTTTAGGTTTCACTCTGTTTTTTCCTATATTGACATATGTGGTTCGACTCTAAATCAAACACGGTTTGTGCTAGCTTCTTGAAACTTGACAAAATCAAGTAGTTCTATGCTCTGTCTCTAAGGTTTGCTTCCTTTTGATGTAGACCAAGCAGAGACTAACGAAAAACACTTTCATTGAAAAGGTTGACAAACTTCCAAAAAACAACAGTCTCCTGAAATCCCAACATATATTTTTTCATCATATCTTCATGATACTTTCAGGTAATGATCAGTACACCAATCCGATTTGGATGCCCAAATTTCGTTCTTCTAGGTTGAAGCATTCGTTTGCAGTAACAGTTGGGAATTTTAGGTTTCACTCTGTTTTCTCCTATTTTGATAGATGTAGTTCGAACTCTAAATCAAACACGGTTTGTGCTACCTTCTTGGAACTTGACACATGCACTAGTTCTGCGTTCCGTCTCTAAGCCTTGTTTCCTCATGATTTAGCACTAAGCCGTTACAGGTGAAAAACACTTTCATTGAAATGGATTGCCAAGATTCCAAAAAATCTACAGTCTCCTGAAATCTCAACATATATTTTTTCATCCAATCTTCATGATACTTTCAGGTAATGATCAGTACACCAATCCCACTTGGATGCCCAAATTTCATTCTTCTAGGATGAAGCATTCGTTTGCAGTGACTGTTAGAATTTTTAGGTTAAACTCTGTTTTCTCCTATTTTGATAGATGTAGTTCGAACTCTAAATCAAACACGGTTTGTGCTACCTCCTTGGAACTTGATAGAATGCACTAGTTCTGCGTTTTATCTCTAAGGGTTGTTTCCTCATGATGTAGCACTAAGCAGTTACTGGTGAAAAACACTTTCATTGAAATGGATTGCCAAGCTTCCAAAAAAACTACAGTCTCCTGAAATCTCAACAAATATTTTTTCATCCAATCTTCATGATGCTTTCAGGTAATGATCAGTACACCAATCCCACTTGGATGCCCAAATTTCATTCGTCTAGGTTGAAGCATTCGTTTGCGGTAACAGTTTGAATTTTTAGGTTAAACTCCTTTTTCTCCTATATTGATAGATGTAGTTCGAACTGTAAATCAAACACGGTTTGTGCTAGCTTCCTGACTTGACACAATAAAATAGTTCTACATTCTATCTCTAAGGTTTGTTCCCTTTTGATGAAGACCTAAGAAGAGACTAACAGACAACAATTTCATTGAAAGGGGTTGCCAAGCTTCCAAAAAACTACAGTCTCCTGAAACCTCAACATAATTTTTTTATCCAATCTTCCTGACACTTTCAGGTAATGTTCAGTACACCAATCCGATCTGAATGCCCAAATTTCATTCTTCCAAGTTGAAGCATTCGTTTGCAGTAACAGTTGGAATTTTTAGGTTTCACTCTGTTTTCTCCTATATTGACAGATGTGGTTCGACTCTAAATCAAACACGGTTTGTGCTAGCTTCTTGAAACTTGACAAAATCAAGTAGTTCTATGCTCTATCTCTAAGGTTTGCTTCCTTTTGATGTAGACCAAGCAGAGACTAACGAAAAACACTTTCATTGAAAAGGTTGACAAACTTCCAAAAAACAACAGTCTCCTGAAATCCCAACATATATTTTTTCATCATATCTTCATGATACTTTCAGGTAATGATCAGTACACCAATCCGATTTGGATGCCCAAATTACGTTCTTCTAGGTTGAAGCATTCGTTTGCAGTAACAGTTGGAAATTTTAGGTTTCACTCTGTTTTCTCCTATTTTGATAGATGTAGTTCGAACTCTAAATCAAACACGGTTTGTGCTACCTTCTTTGAACTTGACACATGCACTAGTTCTGCGATCCCTCTCTAAGGGTTGTTTCCTCATGATGTAGCACTAAGCCGTTACAGGTGAAAAACACTTTCATTGAAATGGATTGCCCAGCTTCCAAAAAAACTACAGTCTCCTGAAATCTCAACATATATTTTTTCATCCAATCTTCCTGATACTTTCAGGTAATGATCAGTACACCAATCCCACTTGGATGCCCAAATTTCATTCTTCTAGGATGAAGCATTCGTTTGCAGTAACTGTTAGAATTTTTAGGTTAAACTCTGTTTTCTCCTATTTTGATAGATGTAGTTCAAACTGTAAATTAAACACGGTTTGTGCTAGCTCCCTGAGTTGACACAATGAAATAGTTCTACATTCTATCTCTAAGGTTTGTTTCCTTTTGATGAAGACCTAAGCAGAGACTAACAGACAACAATTTCATTGAAAGGGGTTGCCAAGCTTCCAAAAAACTAGTCTCCTGAAACCTCAACATAAATTTTTTTATCCAATCTTCCTGATACTTTCAGGTAATGTTCAGTACACCAATCCGATCTGAATGCCCAAATTTCGTTCTTCCAAGTTGAAGTATTCGTTTGCAGTAACATTTGGAATTTTTAGGTTTCACTCTGTTTTTTCCTATATTGACATATGTGGTTCGACTCTAAATCAAACACGGTTTGTGCTAGCTTCTTGAAACTTGACAAAATCAAGTAGTTCTATGCTCTGTCTCTAAGGTTTGCTTCCTTTTGATGTAGACCAAGCAGAGACTAACGAAAAACACTTTCATTGAAAAGGTTGACAAACTTCCAAAAAACAACAGTCTCCTGAAATCCCAACATATATTTTTTCATCATATCTTCATGATACTTTCAGGTAATGATCAGTACACCAATCCGATTTGGATGCCCAAATTTCGTTCTTCTAGGTTGAAGCATTCGTTTGCAGTAACAGTTGGGAATTTTAGGTTTCACTCTGTTTTCTCCTATTTTGATAGATGTAGTTCGAACTCTAAATCAAACACGGTTTGTGCTACCTTCTTGGAACTTGACACATGCACTAGTTCTGCGTTCCGTCTCTAAGCCTTGTTTCCTCATGATTTAGCACTAAGCCGTTACAGGTGAAAAACACTTTCATTGAAATGGATTGCCAAGATTCCAAAAAATCTACAGTCTCCTGAAATCTCAACATATATTTTTTCATCCAATCTTCATGATACTTTCAGGTAATGATCAGTACACCAATCCCACTTGGATGCCCAAATTTCATTCTTCTAGGATGAAGCATTCGTTTGCAGTGACTGTTAGAATTTTTAGGTTAAACTCTGTTTTCTCCTATTTTGATAGATGTAGTTCGAACTCTAAATCAAACACGGTTTGTGCTACCTCCTTGGAACTTGATAGAATGCACTAGTTCTGCGTTTTATCTCTAAGGGTTGTTTCCTCATGATGTAGCACTAAGCAGTTACTGGTGAAAAACACTTTCATTGAAATGGATTGCCAAGCTTCCAAAAAAACTACAGTCTCCTGAAATCTCAACAAATATTTTTTCATCCAATCTTCATGATGCTTTCAGGTAATGATCAGTACACCAATCCCACTTGGATGCCCAAATTTCATTCGTCTAGGTTGAAGCATTCGTTTGCGGTAACAGTTTGAATTTTTAGGTTAAACTCCTTTTTCTCCTATATTGATAGATGTAGTTCGAACTGTAAATCAAACACGGTTTGTGCTAGCTTCCTGACTTGACACAATAAAATAGTTCTACATTCTATCTCTAAGGTTTGTTCCCTTTTGATGAAGACCTAAGAAGAGACTAACAGACAACAATTTCATTGAAAGGGGTTGCCAAGCTTCCAAAAAACTACAGTCTCCTGAAACCTCAACATAATTTTTTTATCCAATCTTCCTGACACTTTCAGGTAATGTTCAGTACACCAATCCGATCTGAATGCCCAAATTTCATTCTTCCAAGTTGAAGCATTCGTTTGCAGTAACAGTTGGAATTTTTAGGTTTCACTCTGTTTTCTCCTATATTGACAGATGTGGTTCGACTCTAAATCAAACACGGTTTGTGCTAGCTTCTTGAAACTTGACAAAATCAAGTAGTTCTATGCTCTATCTCTAAGGTTTGCTTCCTTTTGATGTAGACCAAGCAGAGACTAACGAAAAACACTTTCATTGAAAAGGTTGACAAACTTCCAAAAAACAACAGTCTCCTGAAATCCCAACATATATTTTTTCATCATATCTTCATGATACTTTCAGGTAATGATCAGTACACCAATCCGATTTGGATGCCCAAATTACGTTCTTCTAGGTTGAAGCATTCGTTTGCAGTAACAGTTGGAAATTTTAGGTTTCACTCTGTTTTCTCCTATTTTGATAGATGTAGTTCGAACTCTAAATCAAACACGGTTTGTGCTACCTTCTTTGAACTTGACACATGCACTAGTTCTGCGATCCCTCTCTAAGGGTTGTTTCCTCATGATGTAGCACTAAGCCGTTACAGGTGAAAAACACTTTCATTGAAATGGATTGCCCAGCTTCCAAAAAAACTACAGTCTCCTGAAATCTCAACATATATTTTTTCATCCAATCTTCCTGATACTTTCAGGTAATGATCAGTACACCAATCCCACTTGGATGCCCAAATTTCATTCTTCTAGGATGAAGCATTCGTTTGCAGTAACTGTTAGAATTTTTAGGTTAAACTCTGTTTTCTCCTATTTTGATAGATGTAGTTCAAACTGTAAATTAAACACGGTTTGTGCTAGCTCCCTGAGTTGACACAATGAAATAGTTCTACATTCTATCTCTAAGGTTTGTTTCCTTTTGATGAAGACCTAACCAGAGACTAACAGACAACAATTTCATTGAAAGGGGTTGCCAAGCTTCCAAAAAACTAGTCTCCTGAAACCTCAACATAAATTTTTTTATCCAATCTTCCTGATACTTTCAGGTAATGTTCAGTACACCAATCCGATCTGAATGCCCAAATTTCGTTCTTCCAAGTTGAAGTATTCGTTTGCAGTAACATTTGGAATTTTTAGGTTTCACTCTGTTTTTTCCTATATTGACATATGTGGTTCGACTCTAAATCAAACACGGTTTGTGCTAGCTTCTTGAAACTTGACAAAATCAAGTAGTTCTATGCTCTGTCTCTAAGGTTTGCTTCCTTTTGATGTAGACCAAGCAGAGACTAACGAAAAACACTTTCATTGAAAAGGTTGACAAACTTCCAAAAAACAACAGTCTCCTGAAATCCCAACATATATTTTTTCATCATATCTTCATGATACTTTCAGGTAATGATCAGTACACCAATCCGATTTGGATGCCCAAATTTCGTTCTTCTAGGTTGAAGCATTCGTTTGCAGTAACAGTTGGAAATTTTAGGTTTCACTCTGTTTTCTCCTATTTTGATAGATGTAGTTCGAACTCTAAATCAAACACGGTTTGTGCTACCTTCTTGGAACTTGACACATGCACTAGTTCTGCGTTCCGTCTCTAAGCCTTGTTTCCTCATGATTTAGCACTAAGCCGTTACAGGTGAAAAACACTTTCATTGAAATGGATTGCCAAGATTCCAAAAAATCTACAGTCTCCTGAAATCTCAACATATATTTTTTCATCCAATCTTCATGATACTTTCAGGTAATGATCAGTACACCAATCCCACTTGGATGCCCAAATTTCATTCTTCTAGGATGAAGCATTCGTTTGCAGTGACTGTTAGAATTTTTAGGTTAAACTCTGTTTTCTCCTATTTTGATAGATGTAGTTCGAACTCTAAATCAAACACGGTTTGTGCTACCTTCTTGGAACTTGATAGAATGCACTAGTTCTGCGTTTTATCTCTAAGGGTTGTTTCCTCATGATGTAGCACTAAGCAGTTACTGGTGAAAAACACTTTCATTGAAATGGATTGCCAAGCTTCCAAAAAAACTACAGTCTCCTGAAATCTCAACAAATATTTTTTCATCCAATCTTCATGATGCTTTCAGGTAATGATCAGTACACCAATCCCACTTGGATGCCCAAATTTCATTCGTCTAGGTTGAAGCATTCGTTTGCGGTAACAGTTTGAATTTTTAGGTTAAACTCCTTTTTCTCCTATATTGATAGATGTAGTTCGAACTGTAAATCAAACACGGTTTGTGCTAGCTTCCTGACTTGACACAATAAAATAGTTCTACATTCTATCTCTAAGGTTTGTTCCCTTTTGATGAAGACCTAAGAAGAGACTAACAGACAACAATTTCATTGAAAGGGGTTGCCAAGCTTCCAAAAAACTACAGTCTCCTGAAACCTCAACATAATTTTTTTATCCAATCTTCCTGACACTTTCAGTTAATGTTCAGTACACCAATCCGATCTGAATGCCCAAATTTCATTCTTCCAAGTTGAAGCATTCGTTTGCAGTAACAGTTGGAATTTTTAGGTTTCACTCTGTTTTCTCCTATATTGACAGATGTGGTTCGACTCTAAATCAAACACGGTTTGTGCTAGCTTCTTGAAACTTGACAAAATCAAGTAGTTCTATGCTCTATCTCTAAGGTTTGCTTCCTTTTGATGTAGACCAAGCAGAGACTAACGAAAAACACTTTCATTGAAAAGGTTGACAAACTTCCAAAAAACAACAGTCTCCTGAAATCCCAACATATATTTTTTCATCATATCTTCATGATACTTTCAGGTAATGATCAGTACACCAATCCGATTTGGATGCCCAAATTACGTTCTTCTAGGTTGAAGCATTCGTTTGCAGTAACAGTTGGAAATTTTAGGTTTCACTCTGTTTTCTCCTATTTTGATAGATGTAGTTCGAACTCTAAATAAAACACGGTTTGTGCGACCTTCTTTGAACTTGACACATGCACTAGTTCTGCGATCCGTCTCTAAGGGTTGTTTCCTCATGATGTAGCACTAAGCCGTTACAGGTGAAAAACACTTTCATTGAAATGGATTGCCCAGCTTCCAAAAAAACTACAGTCTCCTGAAATCTCAACATATATTTTTTCATCCAATCTTCCTGATACTTTCAGGTAATGATCAGTACACCAATCCCACTTGGATGCCCAAATTTCATTCTTCTAGGATGAAGAATTCGTTTGCAGTGACTGTTAGAATTTTTAGGTTAAACTCTGTTTTCTCCTATTTTGATAGATGTAGTTCGAACTCTAAATCAAACACGGTTTGTGCTACCTGCTTGGAACTTGACACAATGCACTAGTTCTGCGTTTTATGTCTAAGGGTTGTTTCCTCATGATGTAGCACTAAGCAGTTCCTGGTGAAAAACACTTTCATTGAAATGGATTGCCAAGCTTCCAAAAAAACTACAGTCTCCTGAAATCTCAACATATATTTTTTCATCCAATCTTCAATTTCATTGAATGGGGTTGCCAAGCTTCCAAAAAACTACAGTCTCCTGAAACCTCAACATAAATTTTTTATCCAATTTTCCTGATACTTTCAGGTAATGTTCAGTACACCAATCCAATCTGAATGCCCAAATTTCGTTCTTCCAAGTTGAAGCATTCGTTTGCAGTAACAGTTGGAATTTTTAGGTTTCACTCTGTTTTCTCCTATATTGACAGATGTAGTTCGACTCTAAATCAAACACGGTTTGTGCTAGCTTCTTGAAACTTGACAAAATCAAGTAGTTCTATGTTCTGTCTCTAAGGTTTGTTTCCTTTGGATGTAGACCAAGCAGGGACTAACGAAAAACACTTTCATTGAAAAGGTTGACAAGCTTCCAAAAAACTACAATCTCCTGAAATCTCAAAATATATTTTTTCATCATATCTTCATGATATTTTCAGGTAATGATCAGTACACCAATCCGATTTGGATGCCCAAATTTCGTTCTTCTGGGTTGAAGCATTCGTTTGCAGTAACAGTTGGAAATTTTAGGTTTCACTCTGTTTTCTCCTATATTGATAGATGCAGTTTGAACTCTAAATCAAACACGATCTGTGCTAGCTTCTTGGAGCTTGACACAAAAAACTAGTTCTGCGTTTTATCTCTAAGGGTTGTTTCCTCATGATGTAGCACTAAGCAGTTACTGGTGAAAAACTCTTTCAGTGAAATGGATTGCCAAGTTTCCAAAAAACTACAGTCTCCTGAAATCTCAACATATATTTTTTCATCCAATCTTCATGATACTTTCAGGTAATGATCAGTACACCAATCCCACTTGGATGCCCAAATTTCATTCGTCTAGGTTGAAGCATTCGTTTGCGGTAACAGTTTGAATTTTTAGGTTAAACTCCTTTTTCTCCTATATTGATAGATGTAGTTCGAACTGTAAATCAAACACGGTTTGTGCTAGCTTCCTGACTTGACACAATAAAATAGTTCTACATTCTATCTCTAAGGTTTGTTTCCTTTTGATGAAGACCTAAGCAGAGACTAACAGACAACAATTTCATTGAAAGGGGTTGCCAAGCTTCCAAAAATCTAGTCTCCTGAAACCTCAACATAAATTTTTTATCCAATCTTCCTGATCCTTTCAGGTAATGTTCAGTACACCAATCCGATCTGAATGCCCAAATTTCGTTCTTCCAAATTGAAGCATTCGTTTGCAGTAACAGTTGGAATTTTTAGGTTTCACTCTGATTTCTCCTATATTGACAGATGCAGTTCGACTCTAAATCAAACACGGTTTGTGCTAGCTTCTTGAAACTTGACAAAATCAAGTAGTTCTATGTTCTGTCTCTAAGGTTTGTTTCCTTTGGATGTAGACCAAGCAGAGACTAACGAAAAACACTTTCATTGAAAAGGTTGACAAGCTTCCAAAAAACAACAGTCTCCTGAAATCTCAACATATATTTTTTCATCATATCTTCATGATACTTTCAGGTAATGATCAGTACACCAATCCGATTTGGATGCCCAAATTTCGTTCTTCTAGGTTGAAGCATTCGTTTGCAGTAACAGTTGGAAATTTTAGATTTCACTCTGTTTTCTCCTATATTGATAGATGCAGTTTGAACTCTAAATCAAACACGATTTGTGCTAGCTTCTTGGAGCTTGACACAAATAACTGGTTCTGCGTTCTATCTCTAAGGTTTGTTTCCTCATGATGTAGCTCTAAGCAGATACTGGTGAAAAACACTTTCATTGAAATGGGTTGCCCAGCTTCCAAAAAAACTACAGTCTCCTGAAATCTCAACATATATTTTTTCATCCAATCTTCCTGATACTTTCAGGTAATGATCAGTACACCAATCCCACTTGGATGCCCAAATTTCATTCTTCTATGATGAAGCATTCGTTTGCAGTAACTGTTAGAATTTTTAGGTTAAACTCTGTTTTCTCCTATTTTGATAGATGTAGTTCGAACTGTAAATCAAACACGGTTTGTGCTAGCTTCCTGAATTGACACAATGAAATAGTTCTACATTCTATCTCTATGGTTTGTTTCCTTTTGAAGAAGACCTAAGCAGAGACTAATAGACAACAATTTCATTGAAAGGGGTTGCCAAGCTTCCAAAAAACTACAGTCTCCTGAAACCTCAACATAAATTTTTTATCCAATCTTCCTGATACTTTCAGGTAATGTTCAGTACACCAATCCGATCTGAATGCCCAAATTTCGTTCTTCCAAGTTGAAGCATTCGTTTGCAGTAACAGTTGGAATTTTTAGGTTTCACTCTGTTTTCTCCTATATTGACAGATGTGGTTCGACTCTAAATCAAACACGGTTTGTGCTAGCTTCTTGTAACTTGACAAAATCAAGTAGTTCTATGTTCTATCTCTAAGATTTGTTTCCTTTTGATGTAGACCAAGCAGAGACTAACGAAAAACACTTTAATTGAAAAGGTTGACAAGCTTCCAAAAAACAACAGTCTCCTGAAATCCCAACATATATTTTTTCATCATATCTTCATGATACTTTCAGGTAATGATCAGTACACCAATCCGATTTGGATGCCCAAATTTCGTTCTTCTAGGTTGAAGCATTCGTTTGCAGTAACAGTTGGAAATTTTAGGTTTCACTCTGTTTTCTCCTATTTTGATAGATGTAGTTCGAACTCTAAATCAAACACGGTTTGTGCTACCTTCTTGGAACTTGACACATGCACTAGTTCTGCGTTCTGTCTCTAAGGGTTGTTTCCTCATGATGTAGCACTAAGCCGTTACAGGTGTAAAACACTTTCATTGAAATGGATTGCCAAGATTCCAAAAAATCTACAGTCTCCTGAAATCTCAACATATATTTTTTCATCCAATTTTCATGATACTTTCCGGTAATGATCAGTACACCAATCCCACTTGGATGCCCAAATTTCATTCTTCTAGGATGAAGCATTCGTTTGCAGTGAGTGTTAGAATTTTTAGGTTAAACTCTGTTTTCTCCTATTTTGATAGATGTAGTTCGAACTCTAAATCAAACACGGTTTGTGCTACCTTCTTGGAACTTGACACAATGCACTCGTTCTGCGTTTTATCTCTAAGGGTTGTTTCCTCATGATGTAGCACTAAGCAGATACTGGTGAAAAACACTTTCATTGAAATGGATTGCCAAGCTTCCAAAAAACTACAGTCTCCTGAAATCTCAACATATATTTTTTCTTCCAATCTTCATGATACTTTCAGGTAATGATCAGTACACCAATCCCACTCGGATGCCCAAATTTCATTCGTCTAGGTTGAAGCATTCGTTTGCGGTAACAGTTTGAATTTTTAGGTTAAACTCCTTTTTCTCCTATATTGATAGATGTAGTTCGAACTGTAAATCAAACACGGTTTGTGCTAGCTTCCTGACTTGACACAATAAAATAGTTCTACATTCTATCTCTAAGGTTTGTTTTCTTTTGATGAAGACCTAAGGAGAGACTAACAGACAACAATTTCATTGAAAGGGGTTGCCAAGCTTCCAAAAAACTAGTCTCCTGAAACCTCAACATAAATTTTTATCCAAACTTCCTGATACTTTCAGGTAAAGTTCAGTACACCAATCCGATCTGAATGCCCAAATTTCGTTCTTCCAAGTTTAAGCATTCGTTTGCAGGAACAGTTGGAATTTTTAGGTTTCACTCTGTTTTCTCCTATATTGACAGATGTAGTTCGACTCTAAATCAAACACGCTTTGTGCTAGCTTCTTGAAACTTGACAAAATCAAGTAGTTTTATGTTCTGTCTCTAAGGTTTGCTTCCTTTTGATGTAGAAAAAGCAGAGACTAACGAAAAACACTTTCATTGAAAAGGTTGACAAGCTTCCAAAAAACAACAGTCTCCTGAAATCCCAACATATATTTTTTCATCATATCTTCATGATACTTTGAGGTAATGATCAGTACACGAATCCGATTTGGATGCCCAAATTTCGTTCTTCTAGGTTGAAGCATTCGTTTGCAGTAACAGTTGGAAATTTTAGGTTTCACTCTGTTTTCTCCTATATTGATAGATGCAGTTCGAACTCTAAATCAAAAACGATTTGTGCTAGCTTCTTGGTGCTTGACACAAAAAACTAATTCTGCGTTCTATCTCTAAGGTTTGTTTCCTCATGATGTAGCTCTAAGCAGATACTGGTGAAAAAAACTTTCATTGAAATGGGTTGCCCAGCTTCCGAAAAAACTACAGTCTCCTGAAATCTCAACATATATTTTTTCATCCAATCTTTATGATACTTTCAGGTAATGATCAGTACACCAATCCCACTTGGGTGCCCAAATTTCATTCTTCTAGGATGAAGCATTCGTTTACAGTAACTGTTAGAATTTTTAGGTTTAACTCTGTTTTGTCCTATATTGATAGATGTAGTTCGAACTGTAAATCAAACACGGTTTGTGCTAGCTTCCTGACTTGACACAATGAAATAGTTCTGCGTTTTATCTCTAAGGGTTGTTTCCTCATGATGTAGCACTAAGCAGTTACTGGTGAAAAACACTTTCATTGTAATGGATTGCCAAGCTTCCAAAAAACTACAGTCTCCTGAAATCTCAACATATATTTTTTCATCCAAACTTCATGATACTTTCAGGTAATGATCAGTACACCAATCCCACTTGGATGCCCAAATTTCATTCGTCTAGGTTGAAGGATTCGTTTGCGGTAACAGTTTGAATTTTTAGGTTAAACTCCCATTTCTCCTATATTGATAGATGTAGTACGAACTGTAAATCAAACACGGTTTGTGCTAGCTTCCTGACTTGACACAATAAAATAGTTCTACATTCGATCTCTAAGGTTTCTTTCCTTTTGATGAAGACCTAAGCAGAGACTAACAGACAACAATTTCATTGAAAGGGGTTGCCTAGCTTCCAAAAAACTAGTCTCCTGAAACCTCAACATAAATTTTTTATCCAATCTTCCTGATACTTTCAGGTAATGTTCAGTACACCAATCCGATCTGAATGCCCAAATTTCGTTCTTCCAAGTTGAAGCATTCGTTTGCAGTAACAGGTGGAATTATTAGGTTTCACTCTGTTTTCTCCTATATTGACAGATGTAGTTCGACTCTAAATCAAACACGGTTTGTGCTAGCTTCTTGAAACTTGACAAAATTAAGTAGTTCTATGTTCTGTCTCTAAGGTTTGCTTCCTTTTGATGTAGAAAAAGCAGAGACTAACGAAAAACACTTTCATTGAAAAGGTTGACAAGCTTCCAAAAAACAACAGTCTCCTGAAATCCCAACATATATTTTTTCATCATATCTTCATGATACTTTCAGGTAATGATCAGTACACCAATCCGATTTGGATGCCCAAATTTCGTTCTTCTAGGTTGAAGCATTCGTTTGCAGTAACAGTTGGAAATTTTAGGTTTCACTCTGTTTTCTCCTATATTGATAGATGCAGTTCGAACTCTAAATCAAACACGATTTGTGCTAACTTCGTGGAGCTTGACACAAAAAACTAGTTCTGCGTTCTATCTCTAAGGTTTGTTTCCTCATGATGTAGCTCTAAGCAGATACTGGTGAAAAACACTTTCATTGAAATGGGTTGCCCAGCTTCCGAAAAAACTACAGTCTCCTGAAATCTCAACATATATTTTTTCATCCAATCTTCATGATACTTTCAGGTAATGATCAGTACACCAATCCCACTTGGATGCCCAAATTTCATTCTTCTAGGATGAAGCATTCGTTTGCAGTAACTGTTAGAATTTTTAGGTTAAACTCTGTTTTCTCCTATTTTGATAGATGTAGTTCGAACTCTAAATCAAACACGGTTTGTGCTACCTTCTTGGAACTTGACACAATGCACTAGTTCTGCGTTTTATCTCTAAGGGTTGTTTTCTCATGATGTAGCACTAAGCAGTTACTGGTGAAAAACACTTTCATTGAAATGGATTGCCAAGCTCCCAAAAAACTACAGTCTCCTGAAATCTCAACATATATTTTTTTTTCCAATCTTCATGATACTTTCAGGTAATGATCAGTACACCAATCCCACTTGGATGCCCAAATTTCATTCGTCTAGGTTGAAGCATTCGTTTGCGGTAACAGTTTGAATTTTTAGGTTAAACTCCTTTTTCTCCTATATTGATAGATGTAGTTCGAACTGTAAATCAAACACGGTTTGTGCTAGCTTCCTGACTTGACACAATAAAATAGTTCTACATTCTATCTCTAAGGTTTGTTTCCTTTTGATGAAGACCTAAGCAGAGACTAACAGACAACAATTTCATTGAAAGGGGTTGCCAAGCTTCCAAAAAACTAGTCTCCTGAAACCTCAACATAAATTTTTATCCAAACTTCCTGATACTTTCAGTTAAAGTTCAGTACACCAATCCGATCTGAATGCCCAAATTTCGTTCTTCCAAGTTGAAGCATTCGTTTGCAGGAACAGTTGGAATTTTTAGGTTTCTCTGTTTTCTCCTATATTGACAGATGTAGTTCGACTCTAAATCAAACACGCTTTGTGCTAGCTTCTTGAAACTTGACAAAATCAAGTAGTTCTATGTTCTGTCTCTAAGGTTTGTTTCCTTTGGATGTAGACCAAGCAGAGACTAACGAAAAACACTTTCATTGAAAAGGTTGACAAGCTTCCAAAAAACAACAGTCTCCTGAAATCTCAACAGATATTTTTTCATTATATCTTCATGATACTTTCAGGTAATGAGCGGTACACCAATCCGATTTGGATGCCCAAATTTCGTTCTTCTAGGTTGAAGCATTCGTTTGCAGTAACTGTTGGAAATTTTAGGTTTCACTCTGTTTTCTCCTATATTGATAGATGCAGTTCGAACTCTAAATCAAACACGATTTGTGCTAGCTTCTTGGAGCTTGACACAAAAAACTAGTTCTGCGTTCTATCTCTAAGGTTTGTTTCCTCATGATGTAGCTCTAAGCAGATACTGGTGAAAAACACTTTCATTGAAATGGGTTGCCCAGCTTCCAAAAAAACTACAGTCTCCTGAAATCTCAACATATATTTTTTCATCCAATCTTCATGATACTTTCAGGTAATGATCAGTACACCAATCCCACTTGGATGCCCAAATTTCATTCTTCTAGGATGAAGCATTCGTTTGCAGTAACTGTTAGAATTTTTAGGTTAAACTCTGTTTTCTCCTATTTTGATAGATGTAGTTCGAACTGTAAATCAAACACGGTTTGTGCTAGCTTCCTGACTTGACACAATGAAATAGTTCTACATTCTATCTCTATGGTTTGTTTCCTTTTGATGAAGACCTAAGCAGAGACTAATAGACAACAATTTCATTGAAAGGTGTTGTCAAGCTTCCAAAAAACTACAGTTTCCTGAAACCTCAACATAAATTTTTTATCCATTCTTCCTGATACTTTCAGGTAATGTTCAGTACACCAATCCGATCTGAATGCCCAAATTTCGTTCTTCCAAGTTGAAGCATTCGTTTGCAGGAACAGTTGGAATTTTTAGGTTTCACTCTGTTTTCTCCCATATTGACCGATGTAGTTCGACTCTAAATCAAACACGGTTTGTGCTAGCTTCTTGAAACTTGACAAAATCAAGTAGTTCTATGTTCTGTCTCTAAGGTTTGTTTCCTTTGGATGTAGACCAAGCAGAGACTAACGAAAAACACTTTCATTGAAAAGGTTGACAAGCTTCCAAAAAACAACAGTCTCCTGAAATCTCAACATATATTTTTTCATCATATCTTTATGATACTTTCAGGTAATGATCAGTACACCTATCCGATTTGGATGCCCAAATTTCGTTCTTCTAGGTTCAAGCATTCGTTTGCAGTAACAGTTGGAAATTTTAGGTTTCACTCTGTTTTCTCCTATATTGATAGATGTAGTTCGAACTCTAAATCAAACACGATTTGTGCTAGCTTCTTGGAGCTTGACAGAAAAAACTAGTTCTGCGTTCTATCTCTAAGGTTTGTTTTCTCATGATGTAGCTCTAAGCTGATACTGGTGAAAAACACTTTCATTGAAATGGGTTGCCCAGCTTCCAAAAAAACTACAGTCCCCTGAAACCTCAACATAAATTTTTTATCCAATCTTCCTGATACTTTCAGGTAATGTTCAGTACACCAATCCGATCTGAATGCCCAAATTTCGTTCTTCCAAGTTGAAGCATTCGTTTGCCGTAACAGTTGGAATTTTCAGGTTTCACTCTGTTTTCTCCTATATTGACAGATGTAGTTCGACTCTAAATCAAACACGGTTTGTGTTAGCTTCCTGAAACTTGACAAAATCACGTAGTTCTATGTTCTGTCTCTAAGGTTTGTTTCCTTTGGATGTAGACCAAGCAAAGACTAACGAAAAACACTTTCATTGAAAAGCTTGACAAGCTTCCAAAAAACAACAGTCTCCTGAAATCCCAACATATATTTTTTCATCATATCTTCATGATACTTTCAGGTAATGATCAGTACACCAATCCGATTTGGATGCCCAAATTTCGTTCTTCTAGGTTGAAGCATTCGTTTGCAGTAACAGTTGGAAATTTTAGGTTTCACTCTGTTTTCTCCTATTTTGATAGATGTAGTTCGAACTCTAAATCAAACACGGTTTGTGCTACCTTCTTGGAACTTGACACATGCACTAGTTCTGCGTTCTGCCTCTAAGGGTTGTTTCCTCATGATGTAGCACTAAGCCGTTACAGGTGAAAAACACTTTCATTGAAATGGATTGCCAAGATTCCCAAAAATCTACAGTCTCCTGAAATCTCAACATATATTTTTTCATCCAATTTTCATGATACTTTCAGGTAATGATAAGTACACCAATCCCACTTGGATGCCCAAATTTCATTCTTCTAGGATGAAGCATTCGTTTGCAGTGACTGTTAGAATTTTTAGGTTAAACTCTTTTTTCTCCTATTTTGATAGATGTAGTTGGAACTCTAAATCAAACACTGTTTGTGCTACCTTCTTGGAACTTGACACAATGCACTAGTTCTGCGTTTTATCTCTAATGGTTGTTTCCTCATGATGTAGCACTAAGCAGTTACTGGTGAAAAACACTTTAATTGAAATGGATTGCCAAGCTTCCAAAAAACTACAGTCTCCTGAAATCTCAACATATATTTTTTCATCCAATCTTCATGATACTTTCAGGTAATGATCAGTACCCCAATCCCACTTGGATGCACAAATTTCATTCGTCTAGGTTGAAGCATTCGTTTGCGGTAACAGTTTGAATTTTTAGGTTAAACTCCTTTTTCTCCTATATTGATAGATGTAGTTCGAACTGTAAATCAAACACGGTTTGTGCTAGCTTCCTGACTTGACACAATAAAATAGTTCTACATTCTATCTCTAAGGTTTGTTTCCTTTTGATGAAGACGTAAGCAGAGACTAATAGACAACAATTTCATTGAAAGGGGTTGCCAAGCTTCCAAAAACCTACAGTCTCCTGAAACCTCAACATAAATTTTTTATCCAATCTTCCTGATACTTTTAGGTAATGTTCAGTACACCAATCCGATCTGAATGCCCAGATTTCGTTCTTCCAAGTTGAAGCATTCGTTTGCAGTAACAGTTGGAATTTTTAGGTTTCACTCTGTTTTCTCCTATATTGATAGATGTAGTTCGAACTCTAAATCAAACACGGTTTGTGCTACCTTCTTGGAACTTGACACATGCACTAGTTCTGCGTTCTGTCTCTAAGGGTTGTTTCCTCATGATGTAGCACTAAGCAGTTACAGGTGAAAAACACTTTCATTGAAATGGATTGCCAAGATTCCAAAAAATCTACAGTCTCCTGAAATCTCAACATATATTTTTTCATCCAATTTTCATGATACTTTCAGGTAATGATCAGTACACCAATCCCACTTGGATGCCCAAATTTCATTCTTCTAGGATGAAGCATTCGTTTGCAGTGACTGTTAGAATTTTTAGGTTAAACTCTGTTTTCTCCTATTTTGATAGATGTAGTTCGAACTCTAAATCAAACACAGTTTGTGCTACCTTCTTGGAACTTGACACAATGCACTAGTTCTGCGTTTTATCTCTAAGGGTTGTTTCCTCATGATGTAGCACTAAGCAGTTACTGGTGAAAAACACTTTAATTGAAATGGATTGCCAAGCTTCCAAAAAACTACAGTCTCCTGAAATCTCAACATATATTTTTTCATCCAATCTTCATGATACTTTCAGGTAATGATCAGTACACCAATCCCACTTGGATGCCCAAATTTCATTCTTCTAGGATGAAGCATTCGTTTGCAGTAACTGTTAGAATTTTTAGGTTAAACTCTGTTTTCTCCTATTTTGATAGATGTAGTTCGAACTGTAAATCAAACACGGTTAGTGCTAGCTTCCTGACTTGACACAATGAAATAGTTCTACATTCTATCTCTATGGTTTGTTTCCTTTTGATGAAGACCTAAGCAGAGACTAATAGACAACAATTTCATTGAAAGTGGTTGCCAAGTTTCCAACAAACTACAGTATCCTGAAACCTCAACATAAATTTTTTATCCAATCTTCCTGATACTTTCAGGTAATGTTCAGTGCACCAATCCGATCTGAATGCCCAAATTTCGTTCTTCCAAGTTGAAGCATTCGTTTGCAATAACAGTTGGTATTTTTAGGTTTCACTCTGTTTTCTCCTATATTGACAGATGTAGTTCGACTCTAAATCAAACACGGTTTGTGCTAGCTTCTTGAAACTTGACAAAATCAAGTAGTTCTATGTTCTGTCTCTAAGGTTTGTTTCCTTTGGATGTAGACCAAGCAGAGACTAACGAAAAACACTTTCATTGAAAAGGTTGACAAGCTTCCAAAAAACAACAGTCTCCTGAAATCTCAACATATATTTTTTCATCATATCTTCATGATACTTTCAGGTAATGATCAGTACACCAATCCGATTTGGATGCCCAAATTTCCTTCTTCTAGGTTGAAGCATTCCTTTGCAGTAACAGTTGGAAATTTTGGGTTTCACTCTGTTTTCTCCTATATTGATAGATGCAGTTCGAACTCTAAATCAAACACGATTTGTGCTAGCTTCTTGGAGCTTGACACAAAAAACTAGTTCTGTGTTCTATCTCTAAGGTTTGTTTCCTCATGATGTAGCTCTAAGCAGATACTGGTGAAAAACACTTTCATTGAACTGGGGTGCCCAGCTTCCAAAAAAACTACAGTCTCCTGAAATCTCAACATATATTTTTTCATCCAATTCATGATACTTTCAGGTAATGATCAGTACACCAATCCCACTTGGATGCCCAAATTTCATTCTTCTAGGATGAAGCATTCGTTTGCAGTAACTGTTAGAATTTTTAGGTTAAACTGTGTTTTCTCCTATTTTGATAGATGTAGTTCGAACTGTAAATCAAACACGGTTTGTGCTAGCTTCCTGACTTGACACAATGAAATAGTTCTACATTCTATTTCTAAGGTTTGTTTCCTTTTGATGAAGACCTAAGCAGAGACTAATAGACAACAATTTCATTGAAAGGGGTTGCCAAGCTTCCAAAAACCTACAGTCTCCTGAAACCTCAACATAAATTTTTTATCCAATCTTCCTGATACTTTCAGGTAATGTTCAGTACACCAATCCGATCTGAATGCCCAAATTTCGTTCTTCCAAGTTGAAGCATTCGTTTGCAGTAACAGTTGGAATTTTTAGGTTTCACTCTGTTTTCTCCTATATTGACAGATGTGGGTCGACTCTAAATCAAACACGGTTTGTGCTAGCTTCTTGAAACTTGACAAAATCAAGTAGTTCTATGCTCTATCTCTAAGGTTTGCTTCCTTTTGATGTAGACCAAGCAGAGACTAACGAAAAACACTTTCATTGAAAAGGTTGACAAGCTTCCAAAAAACAACAGTCTCCTGAAATCCCAACATATATTTTTTCATCATATCTTCATGATACTTCAGGTAATGATCAGTACACCAATCCGATTTGGATGCCCAAATTTCGTTCTTCTAGGTTGAAGCATTCGTTTGCAGTAACAGTTGGAAATTTTAGGTTTCACTCTGTTTTCTCCTATTTTGATAGATGTAGTTCGAACTCTAAATCAAACACGGTTTGTGCTACCTTCTTGGAACTTGACACATGCACTAGTTCTGCGTTCTGTCTCTACGGGTTGTTTCCTCATGATGTAGCACTAAGCCGTTACAGGTGAAAAACACTTTCATTGAAATGGATTGCCAAGATTCCAAAAAATCTACAGTCTCCTGAAATCTCAACATATATTTTTTCATCCAATTTTCATGATACTTTCAGGTAATGATCAGTACACCAATCCCACTTGGATGCCCAAATTTCATTCTTCTAGGATGAAGCATTCGTTTGCAGTAACTGTTAGAATTTTTAGGTTAAACTGTGTTTTCTCCTATTTTGATAGATGTAGTTCGAACTGTAAATCAAACACGGTTTGTGCTAGCTTCCTGACTTGACACAATGAAATAGTTCTACATTCTATCTCTATGGTTTGTTTCCTTTTGATGAAGACCTAAGCAGAGACTAATAGACAACAATTTCATTGAAAGGGGTTGCCAAGCTTCCAAAAAACTACAGTCTCCTGAAACCTCAACATAAATTTTTTATCCAATCTTCCTGATACTTTCAGGTAATGTTCAGTACACCAATCCGATCTGAATGCCCAAATTTCGTTCTTCCATGTTGAAGCATTCGTTTGCAGTAACAGTTGGTATTTTTAGGTTTCACTCTGTTTTCTCTTATATTGACAGATGTAGTTCGACTCTAAATCAAACACGGTTTGTGCTAGCTTCTTGAAACTTGACAAAATCAAGTAGTTCTATGCTCTATCTCTAAGGTTTGCTTCCTTTTGATGTAGACCAAGCAGAGACTAACGAAAAACCCTTTCATTGAAACGGTTGACAAGCTTCCAAAAAACAACAGTCTCCTGAAATCCCAACATATATTTTTTCATCATATCTTCATGATACTTTCAGGTAATGATCAGTACACCAATCCGATTTGGATGCCCAAATTTCGTTCTTCTAGGTTGAAGCATTCGTTTGCAGTAACAGTTGGAAATTTTGGGTTTCACTCTGTTTTCTCCTATATTGATAGATGCAGTTCGAACTCTAAATCAAACACGATTTGTGCTAGCTTCTTGGAGCTTGACACAAAAAACTAGTTCTGTGCTCTATCTCTAATGTTTGCTTCCTTTGGATGTAGACCAAGCAGAGACTAACGAAAAACACTTTCATTGAAAAGGTTGACAAGCTTCCAAAAAACAACAGTCTCCTGAAATCCCAACATATATTTTTTCATCATATCTTCATGATACTTTCAGGTAATGATCAGTACACCAACATATACTTTTTCATCCAATTTTCATGATACTTTCAGGTAATGATCAGTACACCAATCCCACTTGGATGCCCAAATTTCATTCTTCTAGGATGAAGCATTCGTTTGCAGTGACTGTTAGAATTTTTAGGTTAAACTCTGTTTTCTCCTATTTTGATAGATGTAGTTCGAACTCTAAATCAAACACGGTTTGTGCTACCTTCTTGGAACTTGACACAATGCACTAGTTCTGCGTTTTATCTCTAAGGGTTGTTTCCTCATGATGTAGCACTAAGCAGTTACTGGTGAAAAACACTTTCATTGAAATGGATTGCCAAGCTTCCAAAAAACTACAGTCTCCTGAAATCTCAACATATATTTTTTCATCCAATCTTCTTGATACTTTCAGGTAATGATCAGTACACCAATCCCACTTGGATGCCCAAATTTCATTCGTCTAGGTTGAAGCATTCGTTTGCGGTAACAGTTTGAATTTTTAGGTTAAACTCCTATTTCTTCTATATTGATAGATGTAGTTCGAACTGTAAATCAAACACGGTTTGTGCTAGCTTCCTGACTTGACACAATAAAATAGTTCTACATTCTATCTCTAAGGTTTGTTTCCTTTTGATGAAGACGTAAGCAGAGACTAATAGACAACAATTTCATTGAAAGGGGTTGCCAAGCTTCCAAAAACCTACAGTCTCCTGAAACCTCAACATAAATTTTTTATCCAATCTTCCTGATACTTTCAGGTAATGTTCAGTACACCAATCCGATCTGAATGCCCAGATTTCGTTCTTCCAAGTTGAAGCATTCGTTTGCAGTAACAGTTGGTATTTTTAGGTTTCACTCTGTTTTCTCCTATATTGACAGATGTAGTTCGACTCTAAATCAAACACGATTTGTGCTAGCTTCTTGGAGCTTGACACAAAAAACTAGTTCTGTGTTCTATCTCTAAGGTTTGTTTCCTCATGATGTAGCTCTAAGCAGATACTGGTGAAAAACACTTTCATTGAAATGGGTTGCCCAGCTTCCAAAAAAACTACAGTCTCCTGAAATCTCAACATATATTTTTTCATCCAATCTTCATGATACTTTCAGGTAATGATCAGTACACCAATCCCACTTGGATGCCCAAATTTCATTCTTCTAGGATGAAGCATTCGTTTGCAGTACCTGTTAGAATTTTTAGGTTAAACTGTGTTTTCTCCTATTTTGATAGATGTAGTTTGAACTGTAAATCAAACACGGTTTGTGCTAGCTTCCTGACTTGACACAATGAAATAGTTCTACATTGTATCTCTAAGGTTTGTTTCCTTTAATGAAGACCTAAGCAGAGACTAATAGACAACAATTTCATTGAAAGGGATTGCCAAGCTTCCAAAAACCTACAGTCTCCTGAAACCTCAACATAAATTTTTTATCCAATCTTCCTGATACTTTCAGGTAATGTTCAGTACACCAATCCGATCTGAATGCCCAAATTTCGTTCTTCCATGTTGAAGCATTCGTTTGCAGTAACAGTTGGAATTTTTAGGTTTCACTCTGTTTTCTCCTATATTGACAGATGTAGTTCGACTCTAAATCAAACACGGTTTGTGCTAGCTTCTTGAAACTTGACAAAATCAAGTAGTTCTATGTTCTGTCTCTACGTTTTGTTTCCTTTGGATGTAGACCAAGCAGAGACTAACGAAAAACACTTTCATTGAAAAGGTTGACAAGCTTCGAAAAAACAACAGTCTCCTGAAAACTCAACATATATTTTTTCATCATATCTTCATGATACTTTCAGGTAATGATCAGTACACCAATCCGATTTGGATGCCCAAATGTCGTTCTTCTAGGTTGAAGCATTCGTTTGCAGTAACAGTTGGAAATTTTAGGTTTCACTCTGTTTTCTCCTATATTGATAGATGCAGTTCGAACTCTAATCAAACACGATTTGTGCTAGCTTCTTGGAGCTTGACACAAAAAACTAGTTCTGCGTTCTATCTCTAAGGTTTGTTCCCTCATGATGTAGCTCTAAGCAGATACTGGTGAAAAACACTTTCATTGAAATGGGTTGCCCAGCTTCCAAAAAAACTACAGTCTCCTGAAATCTCAACATATATTTTTTCATCCAATCTTCATGATACTTTCAGGTAATGATCAGTACACCAATCCAACTTGGATGCCCAAATTTCATTCTCCTAGGATGAAGCATTCGTTTGCAGTAACTGTTAGAATTTTTAGGTTAAACTCTGTTTTCTCCTATTTTGATAGATGTAGTTCGAACTGTAAATCAAACACGGTTTGTGCTAGCTTCCTGACTTGACACAATGAAATAGTTCAACATTCTATCTGTATGGTTTGTTTCCTTTTGATGAAGACCTAAGCAGAGACTAATAGACAACAATTTCATTGAAAGGGGTTGCCAAGCTTCCAAAAACCTACAGTCTCCTGAAACTTCAACATAAATTTTTATCCAATCTTCCTGATACTTTCAGGTAATGTTCAGTACACCAATCCGATCTGAATGCCCAAATTTCGTTCTTCCAAGTTGAAGCATTCGTTTGCAGTAACAGTTGGAATTTTTAGGTTTCACTCTGTTTTCTCCTATATTGACAGATGTGGTTCGACTCTAAATCAAACACGGTTTGTGCTAGCTTCTTGAAACTTGAGAAAATCAAGTAGTTCTATGCTCTATCTCTAAGGTTTGCTTCCTTTTGATGTAGACCAAGCAGAGACTAACGAAAAACACTTTCATTGAAAAGGTTGACAAGCTTCCAAAAAACAACAGTCTCCTGAAATCCCAACATATATTTTTTCATCATATCTTCATGATACTTTCAGGTAATGATCAGTACACCAATCCGATTTGGATGCCCAAATTTCGTTCTTCTAGGTTGAAGCATTCGTTTGCAGTAACAGTTGGAAATTTTAGGTTTCACTCTGTTTTCTCCTATTTTGATAGATGTAGTTCGAACTCTAAATCAAACACGGTTTTTGCTACCTTCTTGGAACTTGACACATGCACTAGTTCTGCGTTCTGTCTCTAAGGGTTGTTTCCTCATGATGTACCACTAAGCTGTTACAGGTGAAAAACACTTTCATTGAAATGGATTGCCAAGATTCCCAAAAATCTACAGTCTCCTGAAATCTCAACATATATTTTTTCATCCAATTTTCATGATACTTTCAGGTAATGATCAGTACACCAATCCCACTTGGATGCCGAATTTTCATTCTTCTAGGATGAAGCATTCGTTTGCAGTGACTGTTAGAATTTTTAGGTTAAACTCTGTTTTCTCCTATTTTGATAGATGTAGTTCGAACTCTAAATCAAACACGGTTTGTTCTACCTTCTTGGAACTTGACACAATGCACTAGTTCTGCGTTTTATCTCTAAGGGTTGTTTCCTCATGATGTAGCACTAAGCAGTTACTGGTGAAAAACACTTTCATTGAAATGGATTGCCAAGCTTCCAAAAAACTACAGTCTCCTGAAATCTCAACATATATTTTTTCATCCAATCTTCATGATACTTTCAGGTAATGATCAGTACACCAATCCCACTTGAATGCCCAAATTTCATTCGTCTAGGTTGAAGCATTCGTTTGCGGTAACAGTTTGAATTTTTAGGTTAAACTTTTATTTCTCCTATATTGATAGATGTAGTTCGAACTTTAAATCAAACACGGTTAGTGCTAGCTTCCTGACTTGACACAATGAAATAGTTCTACATTCTATCTCTAAGGTTTGTTTCCTTTTGATGAAGACCTAAGCAGAGAATAATAGACAACAATTTCATTGAAAGGGGTTGCCAAGCTTCCAAAAACCTACAGTCTCCTGAAACCTCACAATAAATTTTTTATCCAATCTTCCTGATACTTTCAGATAATGTTCAGTACACCAATCCGATCTGAATGCCCAAATTTCGTTCTTCCAAGTTGAAGCATTCGTTTGCAGTAACAGTTGGAATTTTTAGGTTTCACTCTGTTTTCTCCTATATTGACAGATGTAGTTCGACTCTAAATCAAACACGGTTTGTGCTAGCTTCTTGAAACTTGACAAAATCAAGTAGTTCTATGTTCTGTCTCTAAGTTTTGTTTCCTTTGGATGTAGACCAAGCAGAGACTAACGAAAAACACTTTCATTGAAAAGGTTGACAAGCTTCCAAAAAACAACAGTCTCCTGAAATCTCAACATATATTTTTTCATCATATCTTCATGATACTTTCAGGTAATGATCAGTAAACCAATCCCACTTGGATGCCCAAATTTCATTCTTCTAGGATGAAGCATTCGTTTGCAGTGACTGTTCGAATTTTTAGGTTAAACTCTGTTTTCTCCTATTTTGATAGATGTAGTTCGAACTCTAAATCAAACACGGTTTGTGCTACCTTCTTGGAACTTGACACAATGCACTAGTTCTGCGTTTTATCTCTAAGGGTTGTTTCCTCATGATGTAGCACTAAGCAGTTACTGGTGAAAAACAATTTCATTGAAATGGATTGCCAAGCTTCCAAAAAACTACAGTCTCCTGAAATCTCAACATATATTCTTTCATCCAATCTTCATGATACTTTCAGGTAATGATCAGTACACCAATCCCACTTGGATGCCCAAATTTCATTCCTCTAGGTTGAAGCATTCGTTTGCGGTAACAGTTTGAATTTTTAGGTTAAACTCCTTTTTCTCCTATATTGATAGATGTAGTTCGAACTGTAAATCAAACACGGTTTGTGCTAGCTTCCTGACTTGACACAATAAAATAGTTCTACATTCTATCTCTAAGGTTTGTTTCCTATTGATGAAGACCTAAGAAGAGACTAACAGACAACAATTTCATTGAAAGGTTTTGCCAAGCTTCCAAAAAACTAGTCTCCTTAAACCTCAACATAAATTTTTTATCCAATCTTCCTGATACTTTCAGGTAATGTTCAGTACACCAATCTTATCTGAATGCCCAAATTTCGTTCTTCCAAGTTGAAGCATTCGTTTGCAGTAACAGTTGGAATTTTTAGGTTTCACTCTGTTTTCTCCTATATTGACAGATGTAGTTCGACTCTAAATCAAACACGGTTTGTGCTAGCTTCTTGAAACTTGACAAAATCAAGTAGTTCTGTCTTCTGTCTCTAAGTTTTGTTTCCTTTGGATGTAGACCAAGCAGAGACTAACGAAAAACACTTTCATTGAAAAGGTTGACAAGCTTCCAAAAAACAACAGTCTCCTGAAATCTCAACATATATTTTTTCATCATATCTTCATGATACTTTCAGGTAATGATCAGTACACCAATCCGATTTGGATGCCCAAATTTCGTTCTTCTAGGTTGAAGCATTCGTTTGCAGTAACAGTTGGAAATTTTAGGTTTCACTCTGTTTTCTCCTATATTGATAGATGCAGTTCGAACTCTAAATCAAACACGAATTGTGCTAGCTTCTTGGAGCTTGACACAAAAAACTAGATCTGCTTTCTATCTCTAAGGTTTGTTTCCTCATAATGTAGCTCTAAGCAGATACTGGTGAAAAAAACTTTCATTGAAATGGGTTGCCCAGCTTCCAAAAAACCACAGTCTTCTGAATCTCAACATATATTTTTTCATCCAATCTTCATGATACTTTCAGGTAATGATCAGTACACCAATCCCACTTGGATGCCCAAATTTCATTCTTCTAGGATGAAGCATTCGTTTGCAGTGACTGTTAGAATTTTTAGGTTAAACTCTGTTTTCTCCTATTTTGATAGATGTAGTTCGAACTGTAAATCAAACACGGTTTGTGCTAGCTTCTTGACTTGACACAATGAAATAGTTCTACATTCTATCTCTAAGGTTTGTTTCCTTTTGATGAAGACCTAAGCAGAGACTAATAGACAACAATTTCATTGAAAGGGGTTGCCAAGCTTCCAAAAACCTACAGTCTCCTGAAACCTCAACATAAATTTTTTATCCAATCTTCCTGATACTTTCAGGTAATGTTCCGTACACCAATCCGATCTGAATGCCCAAATTTCGTTCTTCCAAGTTGAAGCATTCGTTTGCAGTAACAGTTGGAATTTTTAGGTTTCACTCTGTTTTCTCCTATATTGACAGATGTGGTTCGACTCTAAATCAAACACGGTTTGTGCTAGCTTCTTGAAACTTGACAAAATCAAGTAGTTCTATGCTCTATCTCTATGGTTTGCTTCCTTTTGATGTAGACCAAGCAGAGACTAACGAAAAACACTTTCATTGAAAAGGTTGACAAGCTTCCAAAAAACAACAGTCTCCTGAAATCCCAACATGTATTTTTTCATCATATCTTTATGATACTTTCAGGTAATGATCAGTACACCAATCCGATTTGGATGCCCAAATTTCGTTCTTCTAGGTTGAAGCATTCGTTTGCAGTAACAGTTGGAAATTTTAGGTTTCACTCTGTTTTCTCCTATTTTGATAGATGTAGTTCGAACTCTAATTCAAACACGGTTTGTGCTACCTTCTTGGAACTTGACACAATGCACTAGTTCTGCGTTTTATCTCTAAGGGTTGTTTCCTCATGATGTAGCACGAAGCAGTTACTGGTGAAAAACACTTTCATTGAAATGGATTGCCAAGCTTCCAAAAAACTACAGTCTCCTGAAACCTCAACATATATTTTTTCATCCAATCTTCATGATACTTTCAGGTAATGATCAGTACACCAATCCCACTTGGATGCCCAAATTTCATTCTTCTAGGATGAAGCATTCGTTTGCAGTAACTGTTAGAATTTTTAGGTTAAACTCCGTTTTCTCCTATTTTGATAGATGTAGTTCGAACTGTAAATCAAACACGGTTTGTGCTAGCCTCCTGACTTGACACAATGAAATAGTTCTACATTCTATCTCTATGGTTTGTTTCCTTTTGATGAAGAACTAAGCAGAGACTAACAGACAACAATTTCATTGAAAGGGGTTGCCAAGCTTCCAAAAAACTACAGTCTCCTGAAACCTCAACATAAATTTTTTATCCAATCGTCCTGATACTTTCAGGTAATGTTCAGTACACCAATCCGATCTGAATGCCCAAATTTCGTTCTTCCAAGTTGAAGCATTCGTTTGCAGTAACAGTTGGTATTTTTAGGTTTCACTCTGTTTTCTCCTATATTGACAGATGTAGTTCGACTCTAAATCAAACACGGGTTGTGCTAGCTTCTTGAAACTTGACAAAATCAAGTAGTTCTATGTTCTGTCTCTAAGGTTTGTTTCCTTTGGATGTAGACCAAGCAGAGACTAACGAAAAACACTTTCATTGAAAAGGTTGACAAGCTTCCAAAAAACAACAGTCTCCTGAAATCTCAACATATATTTTTTCATCATATCTTCATGATACTTTCAGGTAATGATCAGTACACCAATCCGATTTGGATGCCCAAATTTCGTTCTTCTAGGTTGAAGCATTCGTTTGCAGTAACAGTTGGAAATTTTGGGTTTCACTCTGTTTTCTCCTATATTGATAGATGCAGTTCGAACTCTAAATCAAACACGATTTGTGCTAGCTTCTTGGAGCTTGACACAAAAAACTAGTTCTGCGTTCTATCTCTAAGGTTTGTTTCCTCATGATGTAGCTCTAAGCAGATACTGGTGAAAAACACTTTCATTGAAATGGGTTGCCCAATTTCCAAAAAAACTACAGTCTCCTGAAATCTCAACATATATTTTTTCATCCAAACTTCATGATACTTTCAGGTAATGATCAGTACACCAATCCCACTTGGATGCCCAAATTTCATTCTTCTAGGATGAAGCATTCGTTTGCAGTGACTGTTAGAATTTTTAGGTTAAACTCTGTTTTCTCCTATTTTGATAGATGTAGTTCAAACTGTAAATCAAACACGGTTTGTGCTAGCTTCCTGACTTGACACAATGAAATAGTTCTACATTCTATCTCTAAGGTTTGTTTCCTTTTGATGAAGACCTAAGCAGAGACTAATAGACAACAATTTCATTGAAAGGGGTTGCCAAGCTTCCAAAAACCTACAGTCTCCTGAAACCTCAACATAAATTTTTTATCCAATCTTCCTGATACTTTCAGGTAATGTTCAGTACACCAATCCGATCTAAATGCCTAAATTTCGTTCTTCCAAGTTGAAGCATTCGTTTGCAGTAACAGTTGGAATTTTTAGGTTTCACTCTGTTTTCTCCTATATTGACAGATGTGGTTCGACTCTAAATCAAACACGGTTTGTGCTAGCTTCTTGAAACTTGACAAAATCAAGTAGTTCTATGCTCTATCTCTAAGGTTTGCTTCCTTTTGATGTAGACCAAGCAGAGACTAACGAAAAACACTTTCATTGAAAAGGTTGACAAGCTTCCAAAAAACAACAGTCTCCTGAAATCCCAACATATATTTTTTCATCATATCTTCATGATACTTTCAGGTAATGATCAGTACACCAATCCGATTTGGATGCCCAAATTTCGTTCTTCTAGGTTGAAGCATTCATTTGCAGTAACAGTTGGAAATTTTAGGTTTCACTCTGTTTTCTCCTATTTTGATAGATGTAGTTCGAACTCTAAATCAAACACGGTTTGTGCTACCTTCTTGGAACTTGACACATGCACTAGTTCTGCATTCTGACTCTAAGGGTTGTTTCCTCATGATGTAGCACTAAGCCGTTACAGGTAAAAACCCTTTCATTGAAATGGATTGCCAAGATTCCAAAAAATCTACAGTCTCCTGAAATCTCAACATATATTTTTTCATCCAATTTTCATGATACTTTCCGGTAATGATCAGTACACCAATCCCACTTGGATGCCCAAATTTCATTCTTCTAGGATGAAGCATTCGTTTGCAGTGACTGTTAGAATTTTTAGGTTAAACTCTGTTTTCTCCTATTTTGATAGATGTAGTTCAAACTCTAAATCAAACACGGTTTGTGTTACCTTCTTGGAACTTGACACAATGCACTAGTTCTGCGTTTTATCTCTAAGGGTTGTTTCCTCATGATGTAGCACTAAGCAGTTACTGGTGAAAAACACTTTCATTGAAATGGATTGCCAAGCTTCCAAAAAACTACAGTCTCCTGAAATCTCAACATATATTTTTTCATCCAATCTTCATGATACTTTCAGGTAATGATCAGTACACCAATCCCACTTGGATGCCCAAATTTCATTCGTCTAGGTTGAAGCATTCATTTGCGGTAACAGTTTAAATTTTTAGGTTAAACTCCATTTTCTCCTATATTGATAGATGTAGTTCGAACTGTAAATCAAACACGGTTTAGCTAGCTTCCTGACATGACACAATAAAATAGTTCTACATTCTACCTCTAAGGTTTGTTTCCTTTTGATGAAGACCTAAGCAGAGACTAATAGACAACAATTTCATTGAAAGGGGTTGCCAAGCTTCCAAAAAACTAGTCTCCTTAAACCTCAACATAAATTTTTTATCCAATCTTCCTGATACTTTCAGGTAATGTTCAGTACACCAATCCGATCTGAATGCCCAAATTTCGTTCTTCCAAGTTGAAGCATTCGTTTGCAGTAACAGTTGGAATTTTTAGGTTTCACTCTGTTTTCTCCTATATTGACAGATGTGGTTCGACTCTAAATCGAACACGGTTTGTGCTAGCTTCTTGAAACTTGACAAAATCAAGTAGTTCTATTCTCTATCTCTAAGGTTTGCTTCCTTTTGATGTAGACCAAGCAGAGACTAACGAAAAACACTTTCATTGAAAAGGTTGACAAGCTTCCAAAAAACAACAGTCTCCTGAAATCCCAACATATATTTTTTCATCATATCTTCATGATACTTTCAGGTAATGATCAGTACACCAATCCGATTTGGATGCCCAAATTTCGTTCTTCTAGGTTGAAGTATTCGTTTGCAGTAACAGTTGGAAATTTTAGGTTTCACTCTGTTTTCTCCTATTTTGATAGATGTAGTTCGAACTCTAAATCAAACACGGTTTGTGCCACCTTCTTGGAACTTGACACATGCACTAGTTCTGCGTTCTGTCTCTAAGGGTTGTTTCCTCATGATGTAGCACTAAGCTGTTACAGGTGAAAAACACTTTCATTGAAATGGATTGCCAAGATTCCAAAAAATCTACAGTCTCCTGAAATCTCAACATATATTTTTTCATCCAATTTTCATGATACTTTCAGGTAATGATCAGTACACCAATCCCACTTGGATGCCCAAATTTCATTCTTCTAGGATGAAGCATTCGTTTGCAGTGACTGTTAGAATTTTTAGGTTAAACTCTGTTTTCTCCTATTTTGATAGATGTAGTTCAAACTCTAAATCAAACACGGTTTGTGCTACCTTCTTGGAACTTGACACAATGCACTAGTTCTGCGTTTTATCTCTAAGGGTTGTTTCCTCATGATGTAGCACTAAGCAGTTACTGGTGAAAAACACTTTCATTGAAATGGATTGCCAAGCTTCCAAAAAACTACAGTCTCCTGAAATCTCAACATATATTTTTTCATCCAATCTTCATGATACTTTCAGGTAATGATCAGTACACCAATCCCACTTGGATGCCCAAATTTCATTCTTCTAGGATGAAGCATTCGTATGCAGTAACTGTTAGAATTTTTAGGTTAAACTCTGTTTTCTCCTATTTTCATAGATGTAGTTCGAACTGTAAATCAAACACGGTTTGTGCTAGCTTCCTGACTTGACACAATAAAATAGTTCTACATTCTATCTCTAATGTTTGTTTCCTTTTGATGAAGACCTAAGCAGAGACTAACAGACAACAATTTCATTGAAAGGGGTTGCCAAGCTTCCAAAAAACTAGTCTCCTTAAACCTCAACATAAATTTTTTATCCAATCTTCCTGATACTTTCAGGTAATGTTCAGTACACCAATCCGATCTGAATGCCCAAATTTCGTTCTTCCAAGTTGAAGCATTCGTTTGCAGTAACAGTTGGATTTTTTAGGTTTCACTCTGTTTTCTCCTATATTGACAGATGTAGTTCGACTCTAAATCAAACACGGTTTGTGCTAGCTTCTTGAAACTTGACAAAATCAAGTAGTTCTATGTTCTGTCTCTAAGGTTTGTTTCCTTTGGATGTAGACCAAGCAAAGACTAACGAAAAACACTTTCATTGAAAAGGTTGACAAGCTTCCAAAAAACAACAGTCTCCTGAAATCTCAACATATATTTTTTCATCATATCTTCATGATACTTTCAGGTAATGATCAGTACACCAATCCGATTTGGATGCCCAAATTTCGTTCTTCTAGGTTGAAGCATTCGTTTGCAGTAACAGTTGGAAATTTTAGGTTTCACTCTGTTTTCTCCTATATTGACAGATGTAGTTCGACTCTAAATCAAACACGATTTGTGCTAGCTTCTTGGAGCTTGACACAAAAAACTAGTTCTGTGTTCTATCTCTAAGGTTTGTTTCCTCATGATGTAGCTCTAAGCAGATACTGGTGAAAAACACTTTCATTGAAATGGGTTGCCCAGCTTCCAAAAAAACTACAGTCTCCTGAAATCTCAACATATATTTTTTCATCCAATCTTCATGATACTTTCAGGTAATGATCAGTACACCAATCCCACTTGGATGCCCAAATTTCATTCTTCTAGGATGAAGCATTCGTTTGCAGTACCTGTTAGAATTTTTAGGTTAAACTGTGTTTTCTCCTATTTTGATAGATGTAGTTTGAACTGTAAATCAAACACGGTTTGTGCTAGCTTCCTGACTTGACACAATGAAATAGTTCTACATTGTATCTCTAAGGTTTGTTTCCTTTAATGAAGACCTAAGCAGAGACTAATAGACAACAATTTCATTGAAAGGGATTGCCAAGCTTCCAAAAACCTACAGTCTCCTGAAACCTCAACATAAATTTTTTATCCAATCTTCCTGATACTTTCAGGTAATGTTCAGTACACCAATCCGATCTGAATGCCCAAATTTCGTTCTTCCATGTTGAAGCATTCGTTTGCAGTAACAGTTGGAATTTTTAGGTTTCACTCTGTTTTCTCCTATATTGACAGATGTAGTTCGACTCTAAATCAAACACGGTTTGTGCTAGCTTCTTGAAACTTGACAAAATCAAGTAGTTCTATGTTCTGTCTCTAAGTTTTGTTTCCTTTGGATGTAGACCAAGCAGAGACTAACGAAAAACACTTTCATTGAAAAGGTTGACAAGCTTCAAAAAAACAGCAGTCTCCTGAAAACTCAACATATATTTTTTCATCATATCTTCATGATACTTTCAGGTAATGATCAGTACACCAATCCGATTTGGATGCCCAAATGTCGTTCTTCTAGGTTGAAGCATTCGTTTGCAGTAACAGTTGGAAATTTTAGGTTTCACTCTGTTTTCTCCTATATTGATAGATGCAGTTCGAACTCTAATCAAACACGATTTGTGCTAGCTTCTTGGAGCTTGACACAAAAAACTAGTTCTGCGTTCTATCTCTAAGGTTTGTTCCCTCATGATGTAGCTCTAAGCAGATACTGGTGAAAAACACTTTCATTGAAATGGGTTGCCCAGCTTCCAAAAAAACTACAGTCTCCTGAAATCTCAACATATATTTTTTCATCCAATCTTCATGATACTTTCAGGTAATGATCAGTACACCAATCCAACTTGGATGCCCAAATTTCATTCTCCTAGGATGAAGCATTCGTTTGCAGTAACTGTTAGAATTTTTAGGTTAAACTCTGTTTTCTCCTATTTTGATAGATGTAGTTCGAACTGTAAATCAAACACGGTTTGTGCTAGCTTCCTGACTTGACACAATGAAATAGTTCAACATTCTATCTGTATGGTTTGTTTCCTTTTGATGAAGACCTAAGCAGAGACTAATAGACAACAATTTCATTGAAAGGGGTTGCCAAGCTTCCAAAAACCTACAGTCTCCTGAAACTTCAACATAAATTTTTTATCCAATCTTCCTGATACTTTCAGGTAATGTTCAGTACACCAATCCGATCTGAATGCCCAAATTTCGTTCTTCCAAGTTGAAGCATTCGTTTGCAGTAACAGTTGGAATTTTTAGGTTTCACTCTGTTTTCTCCTATATTGACAGATGTGGTTCGACTCTAAATCAAACACGGTTTGTGCTAGCTTCTTGAAACTTGAGAAAATCAAGTAGTTCTATGCTCTATCTCTAAGGTTTGCTTCCTTTTGATGTAGACCAAGCAGAGACTAACGAAAAACACTTTCATTGAAAAGGTTGACAAGCTTCCAAAAAACAACAGTCTCCTGAAATCCCAACATATATTTTTTCATCATATCTTCATGATACTTTCAGGTAATGATCAGTACACCAATCCGATTTGGATGCCCAAATTTCGTTCTTCTAGGTTGAAGCATTCGTTTGCAGTAACAGTTGGAAATTTTAGGTTTCACTCTGTTTTCTCCTATTTTGATAGATGTAGTTCGAACTCTAAATCAAACACGGTTTTTGCTACCTTCTTGGAACTTGACACATGCACTAGTTCTGCGTTCTGTCTCTAAGGGTTGTTTCCTCATGATGTAGCACTAAGCCGTTACAGGTGAAAAACACTTTCATTGAAATGGATTGCCAAGATTCCCAAAAATCTACAGTCTCCTGAAATCTCAACATATATTTTTTCATCCAATTTTCATGATACTTTCAGGTAATGATCAGTACACCAATCCCACTTGGATGCCGAATTTTCATTCTTCTAGGATGAAGCATTCGTTTGCAGTGACTGTTAGAATTTTTAGGTTAAACTCTGTTTTCTCCTATTTTGATAGATGTAGTTCGAACTCTAAATCAAACACGGTTTGTTCTACCTTCTTGGAACTTGACACAATGCACTAGTTCTGCGTTTTATCTCTAAGGGTTGTTTCCTCATGATGTAGCACTAAGCAGTTACTGGTGAAAAACACTTTCATTGAAATGGATTGCCAAGCTTCCAAAAAACTACAGTCTCCTGAAATCTCAACATATATTTTTTCATCCAATCTTCATGATACTTTCAGGTAATGATCAGTACACCAATCCCACTTGAATGCCCAAATTTCATTCGTCTAGGTTGAAGCATTCGTTTGCGGTAACAGTTTGAATTTTTAGGTTAAACTTTTATTTCTCCTATATTGATAGATGTAGTTCGAACTTTAAATCAAACACGGTTAGTGCTAGCTTCCTGACTTGACACAATGAAATAGTTCTACATTCTATCTCTAAGGTTTGTTTCCTTTTGATGAAGACCTAAGCAGAGACTAATAGACAACAATTTCATTGAAAGGGGTTGCCAAGCTTCCAAAAACCTACAGTCTCCTGAAACCTCACAATAAATTTTTTATCCAATCTTCCTGATACTTTCAGATAATGTTCAGTACACCAATCCGATCTGAATGCCCAAATTTCGTTCTTCCAAGTTGAAGCATTCGTTTGCAGTAGCAGTTGGAATTTTTAGGTTTCACTCTGTTTTCTCCTATATTGACAGATGTAGTTCGACTCTAAATCAAACACGGTTTGTGCTAGCTTCTTGAAACTTGACAAAATCAAGTAGTTCTATGTTCTGTCTCTAAGGTTTGTTTCCTTTGGATGTAGACCAAGCAGAGACTAACGAAAAACACTTTCATTG